>NC_034193.2:47498843-47584996 GCF_002021735.2 Oncorhynchus kisutch
GATAAAGCGACTAAACAAGATGCTAAACGCTAGCCGGAAAAGGTTGGGTCTAGTGCCAAGACGTTAGCTCTTGGGGGCAAGTCAAGACGAATCCTCCATTTGGTCATGGCGGCGCATGACGACTTGCCACCAAGCTTCACTACTTCCACTGCAGAGAGGAAACAAGGGCTGGGAAAACACATTTGTAAACACGACGTAGACAAAGAGGGGAGGGGATGGAGGAATGAAAAGAGGAAGAGTCCCTTTGGAAGAGTGCATTATTTATCCCATCCTATCCTCCTCTCTTCTGTTCTTCCTCTAGAGCAGTTAGTTCGTTCCACAGCGATAGGTAGCAAAATAGTGCCACTTTTCAAGCCATTAGCATCACTAAATGGAAGGGAAGCCATCCAAGGGGTGAGAAGAGACACAGACAGGGCTAGGAACGAGCCACTGTGTACATCCTAAATCATGTTCCAGGTCTCTGCATGGATGCCAGAGCTGTGTTTAGCTATGCCAACCGACTACGCCACCCTCTCCTCACTGTTGGGGGGTGCAGTAAGGGGGTTGGCGAACAAAAATATTCTTCCAGACGAGTGGATGTGGTTGACTAAGGAAGTTCATTTCAGTTCAGTTCGATTCATTTCAGTTTGTAAAATTAATTTCAGTACATTTCAGCTGAGTTCAGTTCATTTCAGTTTAGTTCAGTTCATTTCAGTTTAGTTCAGTTTATTTCAGTTCAATACATTTCAATTTAGTTCAGAACATTTCAGTTCATTTCAGTTCAATTCATTTCAGTTTATTTTGAGGGGAAGAATCCATGTGTACTAACATATTCCTTCATTCAGGTTGAGGAGCCAGGTGCTTAAGTCTACTAAATGTACTGCAATTATTGAAGAAATGAAATGTCTCCAATTATGGTCCAGACAGTATGCCAACAGTATAGTTAATGAATGTGTATGAAAGAGTTCCTCATGTACAGTACATTACTGTAGCCTTACAAAATGGGTATCTTAAACGACTTTGTGTGTGTGTGTGTGTGTGTGTGTGTGTGTGTGTGTGTGTGTGTGTGTGTGTGTGTGTGTGTGTGTGTGTGTGTGTGTGTGTGTGTGTGTGTGTGTGTGTGTGTGTGTGTGTGTGTGTGTGTGTGTGTGTGTCAATTAGCTCTCTGAAAGAGATGTAGGCATTTTAACCAGCTAACTACATTGATAACCTGCCAGATATTATAATGAACTCTCCTTACATTAAAGACCACTCACAGAGTCCTAATCTGCATCTTATGCAAATTCATATTTAGGTTTTCCCCACTGGATGTATGAAGAACAAAGAGAAAACCGTGTGTTGTATCATGAAGAAAAAACATCAAGATAAAAAAGTGGCCATATATCTTTTTTATCTTGATGTTTTTTCTTCATGATACAACACACGATTTTCCTGCACTATTGACATATACCGTATGTAGATATTTACTATCAGCAAAGTGCATTACTGGAAGCAATGCCTTCAAAAGCGAGTGGATGGGTGAAATACATTATCAAGGTTGAAAATCACTTAGGAAAGTGGCATGTATGATAGTAGTGATAAGCATGAAGCACAATAATGGCGGCCATTTTGTATCCACACTGGCAGGAAGAAGGAACCCTGCCATTAAATTCATAAACACCACTGAGAATGAGAAACTGGACACTCGGCCCATAGGGAGGCTTTCTCCCCATAGGGAGGCTAGTATCCACCCAGGGCTCAAGCACACAGACAGACAGAGAAGAGACCACATTAGCCTTGTCTACCTGCCTCAGAGGGTACCACTTGCCTTGGGGAACAGAACACACCATAACACCTCTACTACCCAGGTCACCCTAGAGGAGTAGTGGCACAGGGCACAACACATATCAGGGAGCACAAGCGGAGCATTCTGAGTAGAAGTAAAAAACAAACAAAAAAGGGAAAAGATGGAAAGGGAGTGTGGTGGCACAACGACAATTGAGTGAATGCATGGGTGAGGCCAGAGTAGACTCGTTCAGCCACCCACCCCCACCACACACACACACACCAACCCTAACTGCTGTGGTTAAGTTAGAGTTAGAGAACTTCAGGCTCCATCAGGCCGTCCTTGAGGGCATAATTCATCACCCATTCAATCAGGAGCTAAAGCCCAATGAAGATGAAGTAGTCCAGTACTAGTGTCTGAGAGCTGAAGAAAACATGCTTGAGTAGGCAGTCAATCCCACTTGCCTGGCCATAAGAAAATATTTCAAAATGGATGCCTATTTCCGTATTCAAGATAACTATTACAGATTTACAACTGGGGGAACGGAGGCAGGGAGTTGGGCTGGCTGTGGTGGACAATATACCCAGAAAAACGTTTTCACACACACAGAGCCAAGCGCATACACATACACACACACACACACACACACACACACACACACAGAGTCCGCACGCACACTCACACTCACGCGCACACATACACACACACACAATGTCCCCAAACCGCCGCAGCCATCACTGTGAGTTAAAAAAGCAAGTTCATGCAGTGTGTCATAATAATTTCGGACAGAGGACTGAAACTGAGGGATTCATTTTTTTTATCCAAATGAAATCAAGCAAAAAGAGGCAGCCACAACAACAAAAGAAACATATAAGAATTATTAAAAGAGCCCAGTGGCTTTCTCTTCTTTGAGTCTGCATGATTGTGGAAATAACTTCAATTTATTTCACCATGTTATTCTGTTTCAAATGAAAGCCTCTAAGCCCTTTTAGGGGGGATGAAATCATGTCAGTATTCCAGCCGTTTCAAAATCAAATTGGGATGGAATGATGCTTCTGGAAGATGATTCATCTGTGTCATAACAACCTGGTATTTATTAGAAACCTGGAGTATTAGCCAGAACTGGGACAGGTCCTATCATTAACATGGCCTACACGTTCAATTGTGACCTCAGTTAAAGTACAAGCTGTCTTCACTCACAGAGGATGAGATGGGTTGTAGTGCATCACCAATTAATACCCTTATGTAGACTGACAGATGTTGGTGGCAGAACAACATTTATGGACCAAAATCAGATATGACATACCAGTTCTCCTCTGTGCAATTGTAAAGCTGCTATTACGGGCTCATCACCACAGGTATTGATCACATATGCCAAGGCATATTAAGAACAGTGTTCTAAGTGCTGTGAATGTTTGCTAGGGAAGTTCAGGCTTCACTAGGGTCCGTCCCTGGATGATTCCATTGGAGACCATTGTCTCAGGCTCTGTATCCCTACAATAACACACCACTGCAGATGTAGCTTTTAGGAAGCACAATGATAGTCTCTCGTACATTGTACGCCACCCTTTGGAGTGGCTGTGTAAGTGCAGGTAACCAGTGCACCGATTGAGGAGCGAGGCATTATTCTGAATAGAATTTACTCTGGCATGAAGATAGTCTGCAGACTAATTTATAAAAAATCTATATGAATGGTGAATATGCATATAAAGTCCACATAATTCATAGGCATGGAATATAATTATTAAACTAGGCCTATTAAATCTATGGCTTTTGTAAAGGAATTGTGAACATAGAAGCAACAGGAACAAGCCAGCAATTCAGAGGACCACATAGGCTTGCTTTCATTCAATGCGAAATATCTTTATTACAAGTAAAGAGTTCAAATAATTCATATCCCCGTCAAAAATATTTACAAATCTTCCCGATCAATTGGCCAAGATTGGATGAAAAATATTGGATCCAAAGCGACATATAAACGATCTATAACAAAACATATATATTGCAAAATACAGGGCACGTTAACAGTTATAATTTATTTCAGTCGTATTCATTACATATAAATGAACTAAAACTAGTGGAATTCACTGTTAAAGTAACCTATATGCGCAAGAATAGTGAGTGTTTTCCAACCCCTATGTGAAGCAATGCTGCTTATCGGTATGGCACGGGCACGGAGTCTGCAGCAAGCAAGCATATCTCCGTGTGCAATAGCAATACCAGCCCAACCTGGCCCCGAATGCTTCTGGAGGTGCTGAAACCTATGTGGGATATTGCCCTGCTGTGCGCAACTGAACCAATGCACCTGTTACAGTGGACACATAACTCGCTAAAACAAGCGAATATTTCCGTGCGGAAAACAGTTTGGATAAAATAAGCCTTTACGGTCCTTGACGAACCGTGGTGCTTCATAATATACAAATGTTTATTTTGTGAAAAACAAATACACATGACAAATGGTGAATAATCATCACTTACGCTGCTGTTTTGCCCCGACCAGTAAACCACTGCGTGGTTATGCGCTGAGTCTCCGGTCAAGGCGAAAGTAGTGCTGCTTAGTTTGGGATCATCTCCTCTGGAAGTCCCTCGACCCTCATCCCTGTTCCACTTGAATTCAGATCGGCCCAGTCTGTGTCCGTCCAGTAACGGACCAGGACTCCTTCTCTCATCCGATGTCTCTCCTTCTAAACCCGGGCCACTGGTCATAAGGCTCTCCCTAAACTCGGGAGTTTCGGGACCGCTTCGCTTCGCTCTCTGTAACGCAACATCCTCAGCACCATCCTTGACTTTACCCAAATCATTCACCCCAATATTATATTCCCCACGGTACCTTTCTTCGTTTTCACTAGACCCAGTTAAATCTTCCAGCGTGACTTTTGGGGTAATTCCATCGTCATTGAATCTCGGCTCATTCACAAGAACACCTGCCTGTTGGGTGTCGCTTGGTACTCCAGTATTTTGGTCAGTAACTCCGAGTAGCTGGCGCTCCAGCGGGACCTGTTCCAGAGCTTTGGCCGCCTGCCTCGTACCATCAGCCGCGTGCGTACCGATATCCAGCTGTAATTCCTTCAGGTGTAGCTGGACCGGCGACTGGCACGATGCGCAAGTTATCTCCGCCTTGGCATTTAGCGGGGTATGAGCAGAGATTAGAAACCAGGTACACAGAGTTAAGTGCAAGCCTGGGCAGAAGCCAAGCCAAGTATCCATTGCTGGTATTGTTAGAGATTTTTGTCCAACACACGGAGCGGGAAAACCTTATCCAACCGAGGACCAACTCCTCCCGAAGTCGGTGAGATTGTTGGGGTATTTAGAAAAGCGCTCTTCAGCTAAACTGTTCACGTTCAAGGAGCTGGTCGCGGGAGCCACCACATAGGGGAGGAGCTGTATCGAAGCCGAGCTGCCGAATGTGCGCCAGGATGAGAGGGAGACTGTGAGAGAACCCGAACGCAAGAGCGAGAGGAGAGCGAGAGCTGAAAACGGGAGAGAGAGAGAGAGAGAGATGCGCCGTGGCTTTCACACTGATGGTGATAGCCCACTAGTAATCGAATATGATATGACCGATAAATACCTATTCAACATAGCTTTCACCAGATAGATAACATCTGACGATGTTCATATCAGAGTCAAATCAATGGTGTCAATGTATAACGATGCTTGATGTGATTAGGGACCAGGATGTCCAACACATTATAATCTTCACAGTGCTTCAGAAGTCATTCTTTTTATTAACCGGAATCAAAGTAATTGGTTTTTAATGTACTCCTGTCCAAAGGAAACGGTATTTCCTGAAATGCATCTAAATTACTTTAATGTAGCAGGTGCTCTGACACCTTAGACTCTTGCCAATTAGATGTTCCATTATGTCATGACATAAAGGTTAATGTGCGCACAGAGGGATTTATTAGCGCAATAAAGCAACGGCATTTTTTAAAGATCAGCAGCCTAATAAAAATGATGTTTGTGCAACCAGAACATTAAAGACATTGTCCAGTTATTAACTTGTTATTATTTGAGAAAAGGTATTCAAGTAACTGTTCAGTGTTTCCAGATTTCCATGAAATATGACCTACTACAATATCAATTACAATATGACTGAAATAATAGTTTTGCTTCGATTCTTTTTTCATTACCTATGTTTCTTTATTGGAATGGTGTTGGCATACAATAACAACAGAACTGTGTGGGGTATACTGGTCATGAAAAATATTCATGTGAATAGACCACTGATTGGCCAGTTCGTCCGCTGATCCAGACATCATCCTCTTTTTGGAAATAGCAGTTTGAGGTGTGGTTTGTTAAAGGTATATGTTATTATAGACCTGTGCGCAATGCTTGTGTCTCTGCATGCTCAAGAATGAAACAATCTTGTCATCAATTTCATTTATGTCTCATGACAGCCAACAGACGCGACCAGAAATGAACGAGCCACACACGGTGGAGTCGAGTCTGACGGCAGAGTAGTGTACTGGGCTGGAGCATTCAAATTGAGCTCTAGTGTGCGTGCAGAGAGGGCCCAGCGCAGAATCAATAAGACGAATTGGGCGGATTTGGCAAGGAATTACGCTATTCCCCGTGGTAAAACACAACTCCATATTAATGCCCATGATTTAGAAATGAGATGTTCAACGAGCAGGTATCCAAATACTTCTTGTGTATCTTCTTTTGGCCAGCCGTTAAGAAAATGTCATTCCTGTTCATCTATTTTGTTGTATTGCCATAACATGTTAAAGTTGAACACTGACAGTTTTGCAGCTTTCATGAGTACATTCACACGAATAATTCGATGTTAAATTGATTGTGGCAGTAGGGCGAGTATGGATATAGTCATGAAAACATTTTACTCTGCTTAGCTTAATCAGCGTACGGTCAAAATTGAAGTAAGCATATGTAAATTAAAACACCTGGTTTTCTGAGCAATATTTCAAACTATTGGGACACGTAAACAGCTTAGTCGGCATTCCAGCTGTGTATTTGAGTTGCATATGTGCAAGCACCGGTAGCGCAAGCATCCCTCTATATGTGCAGTGAAGTGAATTCTGAAAAAACTGAAAGTACAGTGGGGCAAAAAAGTATTTAGTCAGCCACCAAATGTGCAAGTTCTCCCACTTAAAAAGATGAGAGAGGCCTGTAATTTCCATCATAGGTACACGTCAACTATGACAGACAAAATGAGGGAAAAAAAATCCAGAAAATCACATTGTAGGATTTTTTGTGAATTTATTTGCAAATTATGGTGGAAAATAAGTATTTGGTCAATAAAAAAAGTTTATCTCAATACTTTGTTATATACCCTTTGTTGGCAATGACAGAGGTCAAACGTTTTCTGTAAGTCTTCACAAGGTTTTCACACACTGTTGCTGGTATTTTGGCCCATTCTTCCATGCAGATCTCCTCTAGAGCAGTGATGTTTTGGGGCTGTTGTTGGGCAACACGGACTTTCAACTCCCTCCAACGATTTTCTATTGGGTTGAGATCTGGAGACTGGCTAGGCCACTCCAGGACCTTGAAATGCTTCTTACGAAGCCACTCCTTCGTTGCCCGGGCGGTGTGTTTGGGATCATTGTCATGCTGAAAGACCCAGCCATATTTCATCTTCAATGCCTTTGCTGATGTAAGGTGGTTTTCACTCAAAATCTCACGATACATGGCCCCATTCATTCTTTCCCTTACACAGATCAGTCATCCTGGTCCCTATCAGAAGAACAGCCCCAAAGCATGATGTTTCCACCCCCATGCTTCACAGTAGGTATGGTGTTCTTTGGATGCAACTCAGCATTCTTTGTCCTCCAAACACAATGAGTTTTGCCTGGACATGTTCTTGCTTAAGCAGGGGGACATGCCTGGCACTGCAGGATTTGAGTCCCTGGCGGCGTAGTGTGTTACTGATGGTAGGCTTTGTTACTTTGGTCCCAACTCTCTGCAGGTCATTCACTAGGTCCCCCCGTGTGGTTCTGGGATTTTTGCTCACAGTTCTTGTGATCATTTTGACCCCACGGGGTGAGATCTTGCATGGAGCCCCAGATCGAGGGAGATTATCAGTGGTCTTGTATGTCTTCTATTTCCTAATAATTGCTTCCATAGTTGATTTCTTCAAACCAAGCTGCTTACCTATTGCAGATTCAGTCTTCCCAGCCTGGTGCAGGTCTACAATTTTGTTTCTGGTCTCCTTTGACAGCTCTTTGGTCTTGGCCATAGTGGAGTTTGGAGTGTGACTGTTTGAGGTTGTGGACAGGTGTCTTTTATAATAATAACAAGTTCAAACAGGTGCCATTAATACAGGTAACGAGTGGAGGACAGAGGAGCCTCTTAAAGAAGAAGTTACAGGTCTGTGAGAACCAGAAATCTTGCTTGTTTGTAGGTGACCAAATACTTATTTTCCACCATAATTTACAAATAAATTCATTAAAAATCCTACAATGTGATTTTCTGTTTTTTTTTCTCATTTTGTCTGTCCTAGTTGACGTGTACCTATGATTAAAATTACAGGACTCTCTCATCTTCTTAAGTGGGAGAACTTGCACGTTTGGTGGCTGACTAAATACATTTTGCCCCAACTGTAGATACACCTGTTCTGAAAGGCCCCAGAGTCTGCAACACCACTAAGCAAGGGGCACCACCAAGCAAGCAGCACCATGAAAACCAAGGAGCTCTCCATACAGGTCAGGGACAAAGTTGTGGAGAAGTACAGATCAGGGTTGGGTGATAAAAAATGTCAGAAACGTTGAACATCCCACGGAGCACCATGAAATACATCATGAAAAAATTGAAAGAATTGGGCACAAACCTGCCAAGAGAAGGCCACCCACAAAAACTCACGGACCAGGCAAGGAGGGCATTAATCAGAGAGCCAACAAAGAGACCAACGATAACCCTGAAGGGGCTGCAAAGCTCCATAGCGGAGATTGGTGTATCTGTCCATAGGACCACTTAAACCGTACACTCCACTGAGTTGGGCTTTATGGAAGAGTGGCTATTTTTTTAAGAAAGAAATAAGCAAACACGTTTGGTGTTTGCCAAAAGGCATGTGGGAGACTCCCCAAACACATGGAAGATGGTACTCTGGTCAGATGAGACTAAAATTGACCTTTTTGGCCATCAATGAAAATGCTATGTCTGGCACAAGCCCCACAGTGAAGCATGGTGGTGGCAGCATCGGCGACTTCCGGCGCCGACAGAGATGGCCGCCTCGCTTCACATTCCTAGGGAACTATGAGGTATTTTGTTTTTTTACGTGTTATTTCTTGTTATTTTCAATGTTACACCAGAAAATCTTAGGTTTTATTACATACAGTCGTGAGGAACTATTGGATAAAAGAGCAATGTCAACTAACCGACCAGGAATACGACTTTCCCGAAGCGGATCCTCTGTTTGGCCTACCACCCAGGACAATGGATCGGATCTCAGCCGGCGACCCAAAACAACGGCGCCGTAGAAGGGTAAGACGGAGCGGTCTTCTGGTCAGGCTCCGTAGACGGGCACATTGCGCACCGCTCCCGAGCATACTACTCGCCAATGTCCAGTCTCTTGACAACAAGGTAGACAAAATCCGAGCAAGGGTAGCATTCCAAAGAGACATTAGAGACCGTAACATTCTTCGTTTCACGGAAACATGGCTCACTCGAGACACGCTAGCTGATTTTACCAGCCACCTGGTTTCTTCACGCATCGTGCCGACAGAAACAAGCGTCTCTCTGGTAAGAAGATGGGCGGGGGTGTATGCCTTATCATTAACGAGATGTGGTGTGATCATAACAACATACAGGAACTCAAGTCCTTTTGTTCACCTGACTTAGAATTCCTCACAATCAAATGCCGACCGCCTTATCTACCAAAAGGATTCTCTTCGATCATAATCACAGTCGTGTATATTCCCCCCCAAGCAGACACATCGACGGCCCTGAAAGAACTTCATTCGACTCTATGTAAACTGGAAACCACATATCCTGAGGATGCATTCATTGTAGCTGGGGATTTTAACAAGGCTAATCTGAGAGCAAGGCTCCCCAAATTCTATCAGCATATAGATTGTGCTACCAGGGCTGGCTAAACCCTAGATCACAGTTATTCTAACTTAAGCAACGCATTTAAGGCCCTCCCCCGCCCTCCCTTTGGGAAAAGCTGACCACGACTCCATTTTGTTGCTCCCAGCCTATAGACAGAAACTAAAACAGGAAGCAGCCGTGCTCAGGTATGTTCAACGCTGGTCCGACCAATCGGATTCCACGCTTCAAGATTGCTTCGATCACGTGGACTGGGATATGTTCCGCATTGCGGCGAACAACAACATTGACGAATACACTGATTCGGGGAGCGAGTTTATTAGCAAGTGCATCTGTGATGTTGTACCCACAGAGTCTATTAAAACATTCCCAAACCAGAAACCGTGGATTGATGGCAGCATTCACGCAAAACTGAAAGCGCAAACCACTGCTTTTAATCAGGGCAAGGTGACCAGAAACATGACCGAATACAAACAGTGTAGCTATTCCCTCCGCAAGGCAATCAAACAAGCTAAGCGTCAGTATAGAGACAAAGTGGAGTCGCAATTCAACGGCTCAGACATGAGAGGTATGTGGCAGGGTCTACAGTCAATCACGGACTAAAAAAGAAAAACCAGCCCCGTCGCGGACCACGATGCCTTGCTCCCAGGCAGACTGAACAACCTTTTTGCTCACTTTGAGGACAATACAGTGCCACTGACACGGCCCGCTACCAAAACCTGCGGGCTCTCCTTCACTGTAGCCAACGTGAGTAAAACATTTAAACGTGTTAACCCTCGTAAGGCTGCAGGCCCAGACGGTATCCTCAGAGCATGCGCAGACCAGATGGCTGGTGTGTTTACGGACATATTCAATCAATCCCTATCCCAGTCTGCTGTTCCCACATGCTTCAAGAGGGCACATTGTTCCTGCTCCCAAGAAAGCTAAGGTAACTGAGCTGAATGGCTACCGCCCTGTAGCACTCACTTCCGTCATCATGAAGTGCTTTGAGAGACTAGTCAAGGACCATATCACCTCCACACTACCTGACACCCTAGACCCACTCCAATTTGCTTACCGCCCCAATAGGTCCACAGACGAGGCAATCGCCATCACACTGCACACTGCCCTAACCCATCTGGACAAGTGGAATACCTATGTAAGAATGCTGTTCATCTATGACAGCTCAGCATTTAACACCATAAACTCGTCATTAAGCTCGAGATCCTGGGTCTCGACCCCGCCCTGTGCAACTGGGTCCTGGACTTCCTGACGGGCCGCACCCAGGTGGTGGGGGTAGGTAACAACATCTCCACCCGCTGATCCTCAACACTGGGTCCCCACAAGGGTGCATTCTCAGCCCTCTCCTGTACTCCCTGTTCACCCACGACTGTGTGGCCATGCACGCCTTCAACTCATCAAGTTTGCAGACGACACTACAGTGGTAGGCTTGATTACCAACAACAACGAGACGACCTACAGGGAGGAGGTCAGGACCCTCGGAGTGTGGTGTCAGGAAAATAACCTCACACTTAATGTCAACAAAACAAAGGACATGATCGTGGACTTCAGGAAACAGCAGAGGGAGCAGCCCCCTATCTACATTGACGGGACAGTAGTGGTGAGAGTGGAAAGTTAAGTTCCTCGGCGTACACAACACGGACAAACTGAAATGGTCCACCCACACAGACAGCGTGGTGAAGAAGGCGCAGCAGTGCCTCTTCAACCTCAGGAGAAATTTGGCTTGTCACCAAAACCACTCACAAACTTTTACAGATGCACAATTTAGAGCATCCTGTCGGGCTGTATCACCGCCTGGTACGGCAACTGCTCCGCCCATAACTGTAAGGCTCTCCAGAGGGTAGTGAGGTCTGCACAACGCATCACCGGGTGCAAACTACCTGCCCTCCAGGACACCTACAACACCCAATGTCACAGGAAGGCCAAAAAGATCATCAAGGACAATAACCACCCGAGCCACTGCCTGTTCACCCCGTTATCATCCAGAAGGCGAGTTCAGTACAGGTGCATCAAAGCGGGGACCGAGAGACTGAAAAACAGCTTCTATCTCAAGGCCATCAGACTGTTAAAACAGCCATCACTAACATTGAGTGGCTGCTGCCAACATACTGACTCAACTCTAGCCACTTTAATAATGGAAATATTGATGTAATCAATTTATGACTAGCCACTTTATGTAATGCTTACATTCCCTAAATTACTCATCTCATATGTATATACTGTACGCTATACCATCTACTGCATCTTGCCATCTTGATGTAATTAAATTTTTCACTAGCCACTTCAAACAATGCCACTTTATATAATGTTTTCATACCCTACATTACTCATCTCATATGGATTTACTGTACTCTATACCATATACTGCATCTTGCCACCTTGATGTTATGTATCACTAGCCACTTTAATCAATGCCACTTTATATCATGTTTTCATACCCTATATTACTCATCTCATATGTATATACTGTACTCTATACCATCTACTGCATCTTGCCTATGCCGTTCGGGCATCCCTCATTCATATATTTTTATGTACATATTCATATTCATTCCTTTACACTTGTGTGTATAGGGTAGTTGTTGTGAAATTGTTGCTCTACATAAAGATGGCCTGGGCTATAAGAAGATTGCCAAGACCCTGAAACTGAGCTGCAGCAGGGTGGCCAAGACCATACAGCGGTTTAACTGGACAGGTTCCACTCAGAACAGGCCTCACCATGGTGGACCAAAGAAGTTGAGTGCACGTGCTCAGCGTCATATCCAGAGGTTAAATTTGGGAAATAGACGTATGAGTGCTGCCAGCATTGCTGCAGAGGTTGAAGGGGTCAGCCTGTCAGCCTGTCAGTGCTCAGACCATACTCCGTACACTGCATCAAATTGGTCTACATGGCTGTCATCCCAGAAGGAAGCTTCTCCTGAAGATGATGCACAAGAAAGCGCGCAGACAGTTTGCTGAAGACAAGCAGACTAAGGACATGGATTACTGGAACCATGTCCTGTGATCTGATGAGACCAAGATAAACTTATTTGGTTCAGATAGTGTCAAGCGTGTGTGGCGGCAACCAGGTGAGGAGTACAAAGACAAGTGTGTCTTGCCTACAATCAAGCATGGTGGTGGGAGTGTCATGGTCTGGGGCTGCATGAGTGCTGCAGGCACTGGGGAGCTACAGTTCATTGAGGGAACCATGAATGCCAACATGTACTGTGACATACTGAAGCAGAGCATGATCCCCCTCCCTTCGGAGACTGAGCCGCAGGGCAGTATTCCAACATGATAACGACCCCAAACACACCTCCAAGACGACCACTGCCTTACTAAAGAAGCTGAGGGTAAAGGTGATAGACTGGCCAAGCATGTCTCCAGACCTAAACCTTATTGAGCATCTGTGGGGCATCCTTAATCTGTGGGGCACCACGGAAGGTGGAGGAGTGCAAGGTCTCTAATATCCACCAGCTCCGTGATGTCGTCATTGAGGTGTGGAAGACGACTCCATTGGCAACCTGTGAAGCTCTGGTGAACTCCCTGCCCAAGAGGGTTAAGGCAGTGCTGGAAAATGATGGTGGTCACACAAAATATTGACACTTTGGGCCCAATTTGGACATTTTCACTTAGGGGTGTACTCACTTTTGTTGCCAGCGGTTTAGACATTAATGGCTGTGTGTTGAGTTATTTTGAGGGGACAGCAAATTTACAATGTTATACAAGCTGTACACTCACTACTTTACATTGTAGCAAAGTGTAATTTCTTCCGTGTTGTCACATGAAAAGATACTCAAATATTTACAAAAATGTGAGGGGTGTACTCACTTTTGTGATATACTGTAAATGTCTTGGAATGGCTTAGTCAAAGCCCAGAGCTCAATCCAATTGAGAATCTGTGGTCGTCTTAAAGATTGCTGTACACCAGCAGGAACCCATCCAACTTGAAGGAGCTGGAGCAGTTTTGCCTTGAGGAATGGGCAAAATCCCAGTGGCTATATGTGCCAAGCTTATAGAGACATACCCCAAGAGACTTGCAGCTGTAATTGCTGCAAAAGGTGGCTCTACAAAGTATTGGCTTTGGGGGGGTGAATAGTTATGCACGCTCAAGTTTTCAGGTTTTTTTTCTTATTTTTTTGTTTGTTTCACAATAAAAAATATTTTTTTGCATCTTCAAATTGGTAGGCATGTTGTGTCAATAAAATGATACAAACCCCCCCAAAATCTATTTTAATTCTGGGTTGTAAAGGCAACAAACTAGGAAAAATGCCAAGGGGGTGAAAACTTTCGCAAGCCACTGTATTTCAATGCAACATGTTCAGAAAGATTAAGATGTCTATTTTCTTTCTTCCTAGACTTATGGAATGTCTGCTACCACGTCTTTCTTGTTGACATGATTCTGTATCTCTCCTTTTGAAAGGCTTCCTGGGGAAAGGATGCACCATAAAGGGCACACAAATGAAAATCTTTGAGGTATCTAATGTCCGAGTTTTGGTTGCACACATGTAAATTCTCTTTATAAGATATGTACTGAAAAACCCAATGTAAACCCCTCCTTACTGGCTGAGGTAATGACAACAATGGCCTTCAGTATGGTCCTTCATTATTTCTACCTTGAGACCTGTGTCCGAGCCAGTAACCTATACACAGCACCCAGTCGAACCAACAACTGCCCTTTCTCTCAGGAGTGCGGCATGAGTCCATGTGGAGTGAGCATGGAGAGAGATCCCGTCCAAACTTCTCTCATGCTGCTGGTGTACTGGTAGGAAAATGGACAAAGACATAATGGACTGTAAAGAACAGTGGCGGCTCAGGGGAGAGACTTTATCAAGGGCCATCCACTTTGAACATGTGCCATTGGGAGGACGAACTGAAACGCCAGAAGAATGAGTGCTGGGAGGGAAGGGGGTGGTCAACCATGCCCATAATTAATTTAGGCTTATCCAAAATTGTTTATTTGGGGTATCCGGTTGATTGTGAAGGTCTGCACATGTTGAAATGTATAGCAATTTAGAATAAGAATGAATTGAGATATCGATCAGTCATTAACATGCCACTCGCAACAATAGCTCCAGCTCCAGATGTGAACATAAAATAGCTATTAAAAATAACTATCTTAAAGCCACTCTGTCACGAATCCCGTTTCCTGAGTCTGTTTTTTGCCTGTGTTCTGTCCTGGAGTGTTTTTTCCGGCGTCCTGGAACGCACCCTGTCTGGTTGCCGGGCAATGTAGCCAGTTGGGAGTTCTGATTACCCGCACCTGTATCCCATCAGCTATCTGCACACCTGGTCCTGATCATCATCTCTCCTCTTCATAAGCCCGGACCTGACATCCATTCCCTGCCGGATCGTTAGCCATGAACATTACTCACCCGGATTATTTACCCCATTCCCGCCTGGTCGTCGGAGGATTCCGCTTCCCCATTGGATCCACCTATTTACTCCCATCAACTCCCCACCGCTGCCCGCTACGCCACCTGGATATATCTACCCATTCACATTCACTTGTAAATAAATACTCACCTTCTTCCTACTCTCCTTGTCCTGGTCTGCTTCTGGGTTCGATTTTGAAAGAACGTGACAGAACGATCCGGCCAAGGATGAACCCAGCGGACCTGGACTCCGTTTGCCATGCCATTACCCAGCAGGGGAAGACATTGGGACAACACCAGACGGCGCTACAGGAGATAGCGGGTTCAATCCATAACTTATCTGCTAGCTTGACACAAATCCAGGATCAGCTCAGTTTGCCGGTGATTCATTCACCACCTGTTTCACCCATCTCACCTGCCGTGTCTGGTGCGGTTTCCTTCCGTGAACCCAAGGTACCGACGCCTGATAAATATGAAGGGGATTTGGGAAGATGCCGTTCGTTTCTTATGCAGTGTGGGTTAGTGTTTGATCTGCAGCCCCATTCTTACGCCACTGACAAGGCTAGGATAGCCTTTGTTATTGAACTGCTGCGTGGAAGAGCTCTGGAATGGGCTTCAGCCGTTTGGGAACGACAGGAGACCTGCATGGCTTCATACCAGGTATTCACGGGAGAGATGAGAAGGCTTTTTGACCATCCAGTCCGAGGTAAGGACGCAGCTAAACGTTTGTTCACTCTTCGCCAAGGAGCTCGCAGTGTGGCAGACTTTATGATCGAGTTCAGGACATTGTCTGTGGAGAGTGACTACAAGCGGAGTCACTACAAGCGGCTTTTTACCAGGGGTTGTCGGAGCAACTCAAGGACGAGCTGATATCCTATCCAGAGCCTAGTGACCTAGACAGCTTGGTCACTTTATCTATTCGGGTAGATAATAGAGTCCGAGAGAGAAGGAGGGAGAAGCAGTGGGGCCCATCCAATCAATCAGCAACTCGGTTACCATTCGGTTCAGGAAGTGAACCAGAACGTATTGATCGTTATTCCCCACACGGGATTAGTGGAGGGGTCTTGCCACCAGATCCTGAACCAATGCAAGTGGGGCGACACGGGCTAACTAGGGAGGAGCGCCAACGTAGACGTGAGACCAACAGCTGTCTCTACTGTGGTAGCTCAGGACATTACATTTCCGCTTGTCCACAGCGCCTGCTAAACTGCCCGGCTCGCTAGTTTTGGGAGGAATTTTAGCGAGCCAGTTCAACCTCTCAAGAATCCTGTCAGACCCCATTTTCCTGCGACCCTTATGAATAAGGATCAGAGCTTAGAGATGAACGCTTTCATCGATTCAGGTGCCGATGGCAGCTTTATTGATGCCGACTTGGTGGAACAGCTGGGGCTTTCCAAGGAGCAATTGCCGGAAGCCATTGAAGCAACCACTCTGAACGGCAGTAGTCTGGCACGGATCACTATGAGGACTGAACCGGTTAAGATGTTGTTGTCGGGGAATCATTCAGAGTTTATTTCCTTCTTCATTCTGTCCTCGCCCCATGTTCCTCTGGTTCTTGGTTACCCCTGGCTGAAGGAACACAATCCCTCGTTTGATTGGGTGACGGGTAAGGTAACTAGTTGGAGCATTGATTGTCATGCTAACTGCCTTGGAACTGCCTGTTCCCCTGCCATTTCCAGTCAGGTCAGTGACTCTGCTCCTCCTGATTTGTCCCTGGTTCCAGAAACATATCACGAGTTGGGTGAAGTATTCAGTAAACAGAAGGCTCTGTCCCTTCCTCCCCACCGACCTTATGACTGTGCGATTAATCTGTTTCCTGGAGCCGCCTTTCCCAAGGGACGGTTATACAGTATCTCTCAACCTGAACGTGAGGCCTTGGAGACCTACATCAAGGAGTCTCTAGCTGCAGGTCTCATTCGGCCCTCGTCATCACCTCTGGGAGCAGGATTTTTTTTGTGAGCAAGAAGGATGGCTCTCTTCGACCGTGTATTGATTATCGGGGTTTGAATGATATTACGGTCAAGAACATGTATCCCCTGCCCTTGATGAGCTAGGCTTTCGATTCTTTACAGGGTGCTACGGTTTTTACGAAGCTTGATTTACGTAATGCTTATCATTTGGTTCGGATCAAAGAGGGGGACGAGTGGTTGACTGGGTTCAATACTCCGATGGGACATTTCGAGTACCAGGTGATGCAGTTTGGACTGACCAACGCTCCTGCTGTGTTCCAAAGTATGGTGAATGACGTTCTGAGAGATATGATTGGGATTTTTGTGTTCGTTTACCTGGATGATATCCTCATCTTCTCGAAGGAGCTTTCTAGCCACGTTCAGCATGTCAAGCAGGTCCTGCAGCAGTTATTGGAGAACCGTCTGTTCGTGAAGGATGAGAAGTGCAATTTTCACGCCCACACGACGTCCTTCCTCGGGTACATCATCTTCAGGGGAGAGATCAAGATGGACCAAGAGAAGGTTCGGGCGGTTCGGGATTGGGTCCAGCCCGGTACGAGATTGCAGCTCCAGAGACTTCTGGGGTTAGCGAATTTTTATCGGAGGTTTATCCGTGATTACAGCCAGGTGGCCGCCCCTTTAACTGTACTGACGTCTTGCACCAGAAAGTTCTGTTGGTCTCCTGAGGCAGACCGAGCATTTCTAGATTTGAAGAGCCGATTCACCAACGCCCCAATTCTCTCTCAACCTGACACTTCCCGTCAGTTTGTTGTGGAGGTGGATGCGTCTGATGTGGGAGTGGGCGCCATCCTGTCCCAGCGTAGCTCCACTGACGGTAAACTCCATCCCTACGTCTTCTACTCTTGTCGTCTTTCTCCAGCTGAAAGAAACTACGATGTGGGTAACCGGGAGCTTCTCGCTGTGAAGCTTGCCTTGGAGGAGTGGCGTCACTGGTTGGAGGGAGTGGAGCAACCGTTTGTGGTCTGGACTGACCACAAGAATCTGGCTTACGTGCAATCGGCTAAACGTCTCAACTCCCGTCAGGCCCGGTGGGCTTTGTTTTTTGGAATCTTCAATTTTTCCGTGACGTTCCGACCTGGGTCGAAGAACGGGAAGGCGGACGCCCTGTCCCGGATGTTCTCCAAGACGGAGGAGAGTGGGGCCAAGACTGAGACGATTCTTCCCCAGAACGTTGTCGTGGGAGCCGTTACATGGAGGATTGAGGAGGAGGTGATGGCGGCTCTTCGGACACAGCCCGGGCCCGATAACGGTCCACCCGGTCGGTTGTTCGTGCCTGAGTCGGTTCGTTCTGCTGTCCTTCAGTGGTCCCACGCCAGCAAGATAGCTTGTCACCCTGGTGTTGCTCGGACTATGGCGCTACTGCGCAGACTATTTTGGTGGCCTGCCATGGGAGAAGATACCCGGAGGTTTGTTGCCGCTTGTCCTGTTTATGCGCAGAATAAGAGTACCAATCGGGCCAGCTCTGGGCTTCTTCACCCCCTACCTATTCCCCGGCGACCTTGGTCGCATCTGGCCCTGGATTTTGTCACGGGGTTGCCCTCTTCTGTTGGTAACACGGTTATTCTGACCATTGTGGATAGATTCAGCAAGTTTGGCCACTTTGTTCCCCTCTCCAAGCTGCCTTCTGCCACTGAGACGTCCGAGATCCTGGTTAGGGAGGTGTTCAGGGTCCACGGGTTGCCCTGTGACATTGTTTCTGACCGTGGTCCTCAGTTTACCTCTGCTGTCTGGAAATCCTTCTGTTTGGCCATTGGAGCTACAGTCAGTCTCACATCTGGATTTCACCCCCAATCTAATGGTCAGGCGGAGAGAGCCAACCAGAAGATGGAGTCCACGCTGCGCTGTCTTGTTTCCTCTGATCCCACCTCTTGGTCCTCTCAATTACCCTGGGTCGAGTATGCTCATAATACTCTCCCTTCATCTGCCACTGGGATGTCTCCCTTCCAGTGCCTGTACGGTTACCAACCTCCCTTGTTTCCTTCTCAGGAGCGGGATCTCTCGGTTCCTTCTGTCCAGACCCACATTCGTCGTTGCCACCGCACCTGGCATCGGGCCAGGAAGGCCCTCCTTAAGGTTTCTGACCGGTATCAGATCCAGGTGAATCGTCGCCGTATTCCTGCCCCCGCTTATACCGTTGGGGATAGGGTTTGGTTGGCTACACGGGATCTTCCTCTACGGACTGAGTCGAGGAAACTGTCACCGAAGTTCATTGGTCCGTTTGTAGTGGAGAAGATCATTAATCCTGTTGTGGTCCGACTCAAGTTGCCTGCTACACTAAGAGTACATCCCACCTTTCATGTCTCCTGCCTCAAGCCGGTTCTCCTCAGTCCTCTGTTGCCCCCTCCTCCTCGGATGATCGGAGGTGGTCCTGTCTACACGGTGCGCCGCATCATGGACTCCAGACAGCGGGGTCGAGGGTTCCAGTATTTAGTGGATTGGGAAGGATATGGTCCTGAGGAGAGGAGTTGGATTCCTCGGCGTCAGATCCTTGACGATGACCTGCTTCGTGACTTTTACCGCCTCCACCCTGGCGCTCCGGGTAGTCCGCCCGGTGGCGTTCGTCGGAGGGGGGGTACTGTCACGAATCCCGTTTCCTGAGTCTGTTTTTTGCCTGTGTTCCTGGAGTGTTTTTTCCGGCGTCCTGGAACGCACCCTGTCTGGTTGGCGGGCAATGTAGCCAGTTGGGAGTTCTGATTACCCGCACCTGTATCCCATCAGCTATCTGCACACTTGGTCCTGATCATCATCTCTCCTCTTCATAAGCCCGGACCGATCGTTAGCCATGAACATTACTCACCCGGATTATTTACCCCATTCCCGCCTGGTCGTCGTCGGATTACGCTTCCCCATTGGATCCACCTATTTACTCCCATCAACTCACCACCGCTGCCCGCTACGCCACCTGGATATATCTACCCATTCACATTCACTTGTAAATAAATACTCACCTTCTTCCTACTCTCCTTGTCCTGGTCTGCTTCTGGGTTCGATTTTGAAAGAACGTGACACACTCCTCCAATAAGCCACGTCTCCCATCTGACATTCTGCCACCTCTACAATATATTATTAAAAAGGTTCCAAATTGAACCCCTCCCATCACAAAAAGATTCTGATTTTATGCTTTACGCAGGGGTTCCTTGAAGACCCTTTTCAGAGGGGTTCCTTGAGGAACCTTTTTCAACTGCAAAGGTTTTGCCGGTGTAGCAACCCAAAAAGTTCTACCAGGCACCTTTACTGCTAAGAGTGTAGTACACTATATAGGGAACAGGGTGTCATTTGGGATGCAGTGACTGAACATTTCCTGGGGATGGAAAAATGCCATTTAGCCGTTTAATCTTCTTGCTAATTTCATGTTAAACCACTGCCATATGTCTAATGTCCCTCCCAAATGGTACCATATTCCCTTTATGGTGCACTACTTTAGACAAGGGAAATATAGGAATAGGGAGCCATTTGGGACATAGCCCAATAAGGCTATGTGATGTAACGGGACCAAGGCTTCTAAAGAATGATCAACATTTCAACTTTTACAGAGGCAACTGTAAATAATTATTGTAGGAATGATTATGGCTTTAATGAGATTTTAATGAAATGGAGCATAAATCCTTATTTTCTGTCACATCACCCACCCATCCATCAGTTATACCATGTAGCTGAAGTTATTAATCCTTCTTAAGGTTTTTAAACGGATACAATCATTCCAAAATCTCTGAATCTTGAACTTACCGGTTTTGTCAGATAACACCGGTGAATCTATGTTGGTATGCAGACATGTGATATGAACCCAGTTGGTCATTTTATAGGGCCTTCTGTTGTAAGCCTTACCCTCTTGTTCCTGATCATAGCCTATAGACAACAAGGATCAGCACTCACGCTATGGATGATCTACTGTCTTCTGGCTTCTTATTTGTACCATAATTGACGCGGGGGTCAATGGCTCCACATTTAGTCATTAGCGAAATGCATTTTTCCTGGTATTGCCTGCGAACCCTGAAGCTGAACATGACCGCCTGCTCAGTATGTAAAAATATGTGAGTTGGCTACTGGTACCGCTTCCAGCCAAACGGTAGCATACCGAAGTGGTTTGAAAGCCAATGAGTTCCAATTGAACTGAGGTTCTGAGATAGCATTGTACAAGAGTTCTGTATGGATTGGTAAAAAAAATACCTCTAGTACAACCCTCGAACCCTTAAAAGACTATAAACCACCAGGATATACTCTGTACATAAAAGCTCAATATGTGTATGCATTTGTTCTCACTATTTCAAAAGGAATCCAAGAAAAGTTCAATTTCTGACGCTCTTTGATTGTGAGTGTTAGGAAAGGACTTTGATGTGGATATAAATTTTCCCACAGCTGAATCGAAAACATTTGCCTGATGTTGCAAGAACGTTCCCAGAACACACTGTCTGTTTTTTAATAGTAACCCTGCATTCAGTTTCACCAGTCTCTACTTAAGAGATAATGCCAGAGAAGCAGGTGTTTGGAAGATATATAGACCTGAGACAAAGTCGAGGGCCGGCACTCCATGCCAATATATTCCCCAAACACCGGCTTTGAGGGCATTATCACTTAAATAGATCATGCCTGGCGAAACTGAATGTAGGTCTTTTCTACCAATCCATACAGAACTCTTGTATCATGTTACTACAGCTTCATATCTTCTGTTCATTGGATAGTGTCTTTACTAGGTAGTTAGTTGGTTAGTTGGAAAGTTAGTAACTTAGTTCCTCCCTTCTCTCTTTCCCTCTTTCTTTCCTTCCCACCTTCCTTCCTTTTTTATTTGTCATTCTAGTCTAGAGAGATGTTCACTTGTGTTTTTCTGGAGAAAAGCAGGGGAACCTTGATGAAAAATGAAAGATGTACAATGCAATGTAGGTCAATTGACATTTGAATGGCTTTTGGAGATTGGAATTTCTCCTGATGATTGGTCTGTTTATTGGCCATCTGAGGGCACCTAACAGTGGCATTCAATAGAGTAGGCCTATTGGGAATGTGAATTCCAAGAAATGTAAGAGCCCTCAAATTGGAAGCAATTGTGAGTTTGTTGTGAATGTGCCACTCACCTTCAACACAGCAGGACCGGAAGCAACCATTTTGCTTAGGGACTTTGAATTAACAAAATAAAAAAGACATGTGTCATTGTCTATCATCGTCCCTATTGACTAAGCAGTCAACTCACTCACAGTGAACTCACTCACACATAATTGCAAGGAAACAGTCTATACAGTAGTTTCACCCTCTTCCAAATATACTCAAATTCCTTTCATAGGCACAAGCAGCACTTTCAATAATCTACATCAAAAGGAAACTTAGAGACTTCCAGAGACCTTGTTCTTCCCTGAGCTTACTGCACCTACACCTACATGTCCTTGAGGTATGTCACTATAATGCATAGATGCAACCTTTGTACAATACGAATTTACACAATGTATAACATGTTCTGAATTCCAATTTGTTGTCGATAACATTATCTAGGTAGGTTAAGGTTAGGGTTAGGAGTTAAGTTAAACGGCTAAGGTTAGGGGAAGGATTAGCTAACATGCTTAGTAGTTGCAAAGTAACTAAAAAGTAGTAACTAGTAGAAAAGTTGCTAATTAGCTAAAATGCTAAAGTTTTCCATAATGAGATTTGTACATTCAACCTTTGGGTTACTAGATATTTGTTATATGCTCACCCACCCTACTTTAGTGTTTGTCTTAAGTAATCCTCTGTAACAATACCAAACATAACATATCATACTAATTTTAGATTTCCAGATTTCCATTTACTATCTTACTTCTAGTCTCTGAGACCAGGCTGCACAGCGATGGCTCAGTTTCCCCCAAAAAGCCCTAATTGAATACAGCTAAGTCAGCTATTTTGGAGTCTAACTGCCTACAGAGGACCCTGAGGTGAGAAGATGGATGTTGTTATGAAATGGATTGGGGTACAAACCTGCCATTGGCAAGTACACATGTGAAGGAGACGAGATTGTGAGTCGGCTTGTAGGAGAACCAAGCAGCAATCTTCACTGTCAGTCTGTATATAAGATTGATGCGAAAATCAATATTCCTGCTATTCACTTGACTCCCCCCGCTGTCCTCTTTAATGGGAGAAAGAAGTCTAATTTAAGAGCTTTAATTATTATATTACTTTGACAAAGTTTTTAAAAAGCTCACACGTTTTATCGCCACCGCCAACTTGGCTCAAAATCATTGTTATGATCTTTTGAGACAGACACTGTAATTCCCACGGTAACGATCCGGTTGACAGTATCTGTAATAGGTTATTTGGAGGGTGTGTGTGCGGTGGCAAGGGGAAGATGACACCAAATGGTGACTTTTAACAGTATGCTTCATGTGGTTTGTAAAACATACCTATATTTAGGGTTGTATTAGTGTTTTCCAATAGAGGTTTCAGAGGCTTCCTCAGTAACGTACTGTACAAAACAGTTGGCACTAAGCTGCAGAGAGAACTAGCTTAAACAATTGGTGGAAGGGATTTTGTACAGAACATCCACGGGTAGAGCTGGACTAACATGTGTTTGATTATGAGCGTATGTAACACATAAGGTGCTCTATGTTGATATTAGTCTCATTATCAGACTCAAAGGGTAAATTGCAGTCACATTTCGAAGGACTCTATCAAAACCTGACCTTTTACGACAACAGGCCAAGCAGTCAACCCACGTAAGCCTCTTTCAAATGTCACATTCATGTTGTCTTGAAACGTGCTGGATACCAAAGGCTTTGGGGGTATGTACTGTGTATCATCGTGTGGCTATTGATCCAATGGAACCTAATACAATTACAGTGGTCTGTTTGGTGACACATTGAATGCACTTGCTTTGTGTTAAATGTTTAATGGTTGTCTCTTTACGTGGTTCGGTCAGTAAGTAATAACATTGCAGACCTGTGATGTTGACTATCTTTATTGGGTACAGTCTCAGGGGACCATGGTGACGCCATTGATTTGTGTGGGTGTGGTCTGAGCGTCAACACGTTTGTTATTGCATAGGTTTTGAGTGTAGTACAGTGACTAATACCACATTACCTTTCAAACGCTTGTGCTTGGACTAATGAATAATACACCATTGTGAGCACATAACTACCCAGCAAACCTGGAAAATTCCCAGAACATTACCTAAGATTCCCATTAAGTTCCAGTTTTAGTGTTTTGGGAACCTATCTGTTGTCATTTCCCCACAATCTTCCAACAGCCTGAAGAAATGTTTTAGGAACTTTTACAGAACATTACAAAAATAATAATCTGGGAACGTTCTTGAACCATCAGGTGAAGGATTTTTGCACACTAAAAGAAACGTTGTATAAACGTTGTTAATCATCTGCACAGTTTATATTTGGACAGTTTATATTTTGTGACGTCCCCACAATGTTCCTCCCAGACACAGTTCCTCCCAGACACAGTCTGGGAACCTTTAAATGCGGGCATTTGTCTGTTGAGCTGCGGCGGTTTCCGAGATCTATTTATCATTATTGACAATGTAAAGATGTTTAGCATTATTCATGAATTGTATGCCTGTTCATTGTAAAGGATTAATAAATCATTATTATTAGTACTCACTGTTTGTCGAGGGTTCTTGCTCTTCCTGGTTTGGGAGGTCAGCTGGTTTTGAGACAAGCAATTCTATCTTGTGTCAGGGGGGCGCGCGACACGGAAAGATTATCCCGGGGAGGATAGTTTTTATGGTTTCATTTCATGTCCTTTTGACAAGGGTTCACACTATTATTGAAATGTGTGCGTTTATGGGAATTCCAATGTTATTTCCTTGATGTGTTAATTGTGAATTATTGCCTTATTGAAACCATGTACGTAACTGTTGACTGGTTGATCAGTCATGTTTCCTGTCAGGTGGTTTCCTGCAAGGCTATGAGGAGCTGTGATTTGCCATTTGACAGGGAGGAGAGAGGGTTATGCCAGGCCAGAGCTAAAGTGCCTTGAAATACTTTGAGCCATGTATACATAGCCTTTCTTTCATTTGTACATTTTGTACATATTTTTAAATAGCGTTAATTTGTTAGGTTAATCCTGAAGCACCTGCATTTGGTCGCCCTCCTCACTGATCCACCGCAACGGTCATCCTTACAATACCCATAATGCAAAGAAAGGCCTGAACAACAACACCACGATTCCCCTTTTTCATAACAACATGGGGATGTCCTGCCTTGCGAAGTTATCTCCACATTATCTTTCCCAGTGCTGTGTTTATCGCCCAAGCAGAGATATCACCCTGTGTGAGTCTCTTCGTGTACAATTTCTTCCATCTCCCCTAACTTAAAGATAAAAGAATAGAATCTGTGTCTTATTCCAGTGTTTGCTGAATTATTTATACAATGCCGTTACGGAGTGGAGAACCTCTTCACAATGGTGAGTTGCTCGGCGAACAGGACATGACACACCTTTTATCCCATCTTCCCCCTAGAAAAAAAGAGTGAGAGGGGAAAAGAAAGACAGAGAAAAGATACACTTTTAAAAAACAAAAACAAAGAAAGATGTCCTGATGGGCAAAGCGTGTTTATGACCTGTGGAGAGTTCTCTCTCTCTCTCTCTCTCTCTCTCTCTCTCTCTCTCTCTCTCTCTCTCCGGATTTGGTAGGTCAGGTATGAAACCCGGGGGAATGGTAAACAGCCGATACCAAGCACAAACAGACTCTGTTGCTTTTACCTAAGCGATCTTCAAAAGCAAATCTAGCTGCGTATTCCATCTCCGAACTCATAAATGGATGCTTTTAACCTGATGCAAGGAGCAATTTCAATTCCTGTATTCCTTTTCCTCCAAACTCCACTGTAAATGGATGTTCTTCTGTTTAAAT
This sequence comes from Oncorhynchus kisutch, assembly GCF_002021735.2. Taxonomy (NCBI): domain Eukaryota; kingdom Metazoa; phylum Chordata; class Actinopteri; order Salmoniformes; family Salmonidae; genus Oncorhynchus; species Oncorhynchus kisutch. The sequence goes on from NC_034193.2 coordinate 47,524,728, forward strand.
GCAGGGAGCAATTTCAACTAGTGGGAGGTCTGGAGACTTAGAAAGAGATTAAAGCTGTAGTCACTGTGAGGTTGGAAGATGCTTCCAGAACCTGTTCAATGGGAATTTCCATTTTCATCATCCAAACATTTCAAAGGCCAATATATCTTAAAGGTCCCATTTGGAGAGAGAAGGGTGAAGAACATTACTTAGCCAACACTGTTCAGGGGTGTTCAGAGAGAAGGAGGGTGTGGGTGGTAGTGGTGGGGGGGTCCTGCATGCGTGTGTGTGCATGTGAGTGTTTGTGTGTATCCGTGCCTGCCTTTGTGTGTCTGTGTATAGCATGTGTGTAAGCATGCCTCCCTGCATGGATCACTGAGAAGAGATCAGTAAACTGTGGCCAGCTCTGGGAAAACAAGTTGGGAGGAGAGATATAAAGAGGAATGTGGTTATGAAAACCATTGATATTCATATTAAAGTATAAATATTAATGGGAAAGTGCAGCCAGCTCAGCTCTCTAGGTCCAACGCTGAAATGTGCCTCCATTTTGATTTGCATACTGTACCTCCTATGCCACCCGAAAACAATGCAGTGACTGCACTATGATAGATATTGATATTGACACAAACATTCAAGCGATGGAAACCTATTGATCCCTAGGCCTTTGATTCTTTAGTCTTCCTTGTGAAGTGTGGCTCTAAGAACATTCCCGAGAGGAGTTATGAAATGCGTGAGAATAAGTTCCCTTTCCATCCCCACAATGCTGAGAGGCAGAACCACATGCACAGGGGGGGTTTGAATTAATGCAATGCTGAGAGAAAGGAATACGACATTCTTCTTCTTCTTTCTCTTCTTCAAGTGGTATGCTATTGTGGATACTGGATATTGGAAGAAAGCCCAAGACTGATAATATATGTGCCAAGTCCCAAAGTGGAGACACTCAACTTTACTTTACCCCCTTTCTTTCTCTGCTCATCAGCATCTGTCCTTCCTACCACCGTCCACTACCCATCCTCTTAATTCATTTTCTTCTCTCACTTCTCTCAGTCGCCATGAAAATACCGTCGCATTCAATTATCACCGCGGCGAGGTGTATCAAGTTCTGTCTGGCTCTGCCACAGGCCTGTCCTCCGTGCTCTCCACCGGTGGCAACTGTAATGAACTAGTTTGGATGGCTACTCTGATCCTCACAGAAGGAACACAAAAGTTCTTTATTTGTCAAGCTAGTTACACAGGGAGGCTGACCAGAATGAATACTTAACTAGTCAATCAAGACCTTGGACGTTCCAGGTCAAGTTCAAGTGGGTAGCTGATGTCTGGGGGTTTCTGAGTAAACGAGGACATGTGTGATGTTACGCAGAAGGGACAAGACAGATATCGTAACAATATGTTTGATAAGTGTTCATACATTATTAGTGACAGTTTGTTTTAGAGTCTCCTCGCTACACCACACACTTCACTCATAGTTAAGTCAACACCTTTCAAATAAAAGTGCAATATTCTGAGTTTTCGAAAGTGATAGATTGGTTTTCAAAGGGGAGCCAGAGGATCAGATCTTAATTATCCCAGGCTAGGCCCTTTGATCTGGCCTACCCCACCTGACTCTGCAGGTGGTTAATTTAAAGAGAATAATTGAGAAGGGGGGAGTAAAAGGAAAGAGGAGGAGTTGGACTACCTTTGTTACCGTACCACAGTCTCTCTTAAGAATAGAATGGTACACGTGTTGTTGCACTAATGACTCATATCAGAATATCCGAAGCATCGAGAAACAAATGACTTAATGACTTAATTAAATGACACATCCATCGCTAATTAGTTTGTTACACAAGAGCAATGGGTTGTTCGTGTAAATGTGAGGGAGATGTTTGTGAGTGTAGTGTGCTAATGAAGTAGGTTATGCTGTTCGGTTGGTATGGTTTCCGTTTTCCAAAGGCATAACATACTGTACAATGTGTTCTACCCGAATACACTTTGAGCATAGTTCTAAAACTGCCTCGAAAGTAGGGCAACCATGTCTTGAAATATAGCTATCTGCACCTTTGAACTGGCATTGATCAGTATATATGTTTACCCCCATAGTTATGTCTGTTACCATTCACTTTATTCATTGCAAGGGTTTTGTCTTTTTACCATTCATTCTTTGCACTGCTACATATTCTTCTGTTCCTCAGACTGCACATTGTTAGTTGAACAGACAAAGGGGGAGTCCTACCAGATTATTCCAGCCAAATAAAGATGGCAATTGTTCTCCATTTGCAGATTATAAAGCTGGCAAACTATGCCACTAACCACATCCACTACCTTTCTCAGATTCTCGGCCCCTACAATCATGTTTAAACCATGTTTGCCACTTTATAATGAATCATGATGATGCTTGAGGAATGAGCTCGTCGTAGATACGCAAGCCACTAGCGTATCGGCTCCCTAGCCCTTTACAAAGTGCACTGACCTTTTTAACTGGTTGAATTAATTGGGCTCAGGGTTAACCTTTCAGAGCGCTAATACAGTAGCTGAAATAGGACCATCGTTCCCGGGTCGCCTCATTACCACCACTGGCAGCTTTGGAGTTGGAGCCACGAGCGCCCCCAGTTTCCTCGCCCCTCCAGTTTGGGGAGAGAAACTGGCCGGTAGCTCGGCTCTTGGCTCCGATGGGAAAAACATTTTTAGGTCAGAACAATTGAGGCACGGTTTTGAAGCGATGCCCAATGCTCTTTGCCTGGTCTTTTAGACTTGGCCATCCGTAGGGGTTTAGTTCACTCTTGGGGAATGAAATGTGGGGCCTGGCGTTCCTAAGTGGTGCAGTAGCCGAGTCACTCGACAGGGGACAAAAAGCTATTACTATAGAGTGACTCTGTAGGTAGAAGAAGCATATTAACTAGGTGTTAATGAAGAGATTATCTTGGCAAGTATGCAAGCCAAATGCATTTCCTGGAGCCTTAACCACCTACGATTAGGCAATTAAGCTATGCCTATTTGAACACTCTACAACCATTTGGAGAATGATGATCGTTCTCTTTGGACAGTATAATGACCAACCACAAAGGGGAAGAAAAGACCATCGACAGAACAATTACCTATGATAGTTTGTATTATTGTAGACTGTTCTACTGTTGATATAATAACCTACATCACAAGGTTGTCAGGTTTTCTTATGTCACAGAGAAAGAGTTCCAGGTTTGGTTTTTCACAGTATATTAAGCTGTGAAGGTAACTCTAAAAAAGTACCCTGCACTCTTAGAAAAAAGGTGTTATCTAGAACCTAAAAGAGGCTTTCCCCATAGGAGAACCCTTTGAATAACTAGTTTTGGTTCCAGGTAGAACCCTTTTGGGTTCCACCCTTTCCACAGAGGGTTCTACAAAGAACACAAAAGGATTCTACCTGGAACCAAAAATGGTTATACCTGGAACCAAAAAGGATTCTCCCATGGGGACAGCCTTAGAACTCTTTTGGAACCTTTTTTCTAAGAGTGTGTGTGCTTACCATCTTAGCCTTTTGTGGTCCACTTTGATAACCCTTCCTTTCCTTCCCTTCCCTTCAAATATAGTGTGATTGCCTAATGGCCATAGAGCTGTGTGTTTTTTCCTTGTCCTGCTGAAGCACCGATTCGGATGACTACTGTCATTATTGATTTATTGATATTATGGGTAAAATTGGCTTGCTCAAACCTCACCTGACCTTCTGCCTGCTCCATGGTGCATGACCTCCCCTCCCCTGATTGTGCCCTGAAGTAGATCAGTCCATCTGTCAAATCCAAGATGCTTTGCTCATCGTTTTCTCCCCTCCCGTTCTACCTCCCTTTCTCTCTCCTTCCCTCTCTTTCCTTTTTACCCCGCTCTACTTGTGTTCCTTTTTCATAGCCCCTCTCCCTCACTCTCTCTGCAAGTCTTAGGAAGGAAAGTAAAAAAAGGGCCCATAAACTGCACAATTACCTAATATTAGAGTGCTGATATGACCAAATTGAGGTGTTGAGACTTGGAATTTTGATCATACTTGAGAGTTAATGGCCTATTTGAGAGTTAGAAAAATCGTCCTCCAGGACTGACTCTCTACCACTTCAAAGGCACCACTAAAGGGCAACTCTCCAATTAGATCATCAAATAGATCAGGCCTTTCCAAAACACCAGTGATATTGAATAATTACATGTTAATTCAAGTGCTTTGAGGTGCCTTGTAGAAAATACAGAGACCCTTCCTATCTTAATGGACTTATTCTGGTTAACTGATGTCCTTCTTAATCAGTACAGATTCGATGTGAATAGTTATTTTCCATTTTTCAGATGCAGAACATTCTGTGGACCCAATACAAGTTACAGTTTGTTATTCTGAGAGCCAGGAAAAGGAAGCCATCTCAAATTGGTTTAATCCGACAAGGCTCTCCAGCATTCATACAGTTCTGACCTGCTTTTCCTTGGCAGTGGCAGGTCACTGTGTTGCCATGGATAAACCAAAACAATGGACAGAAAAGAGGTGAATGTAATCAAAAGTTGTTATGTATGAGAGACACCTCACTGCAAATAGGGAATACATATCTATGGTGCAAACATCCATAAATACTGACTGAATAGAATCTGTTTGACACAAACTTGCAAAGTTGAAGGACAAAGAAAATGAAAGAGCTGTATTCAACACCAATGCTTGTATTGATAACTACGGTCTCAGTGCTTGCACAATCTGCTGTTTCAGTATCAAAGTCAAGGAGTTCCGCAAGGTTGTGTTCTTGGCCCTATGCTTATTTAATATTTTATTACACTTCATCTACATGGTTTGAGAGAATATAACCATTCATATGTGAAATGTTAGTTACCAATAAAACACAGATGATAACATGCTTTACACATTACCAACGTAAGATCACAAGGTTCCTACCGGGCTAAGCTTAACCATATGTATTCCTTCACAGCAGAATTGACATAACTCGCATTCATACCACGCTGCAATTGTTGATGACAGAACCCCATTTTACATAGTCATTTGAAAATGTATCACCTTGTTGGTAATTCCTTCCATCCTTGGCAGCATGTACAATAGCAGTCTGCTTTAACAGTGTGACATTTAACTCATAGCGTATTAACAAGGCTTATCCCAGCAGTCTCTGATGAGCTCCTTATCCCTGCTAACCCATCCAGGTTCTTTATATACAGGGCAATTGCTGTAGCAGGACCTCCGGTGAATAGCCTAATAAGCCCCAAAGGTATTTGGGTATTTAATACACATATGTTTGAGCTAAATATAGAAGGGAATGGCCTTGATATAAATATTAACTTGTGAGTGATATTTAAATAGCTCTAGGGGAATCTTTTTGTGTAAATTAAGGGTTCCTTGTATGTTGAACTTGTATACAGATGCTGCTTGGTTTTTATGAGCTGTGAAAGGATGTACAGACGTATTTTGCTTTGAAATCGTCGAGAAACACATTTGTATGATTCACCAATATAGAGGGTATGGATCAACACTGAGGCCAAAGTGGTTAGGGTAATTGCAGACAGCCATTATGCCCGGAACAAACATCCTGACATCTTAACAATTATTAAATTCTGAGGGCGCTCCTAAACTTTTCAAACACCCATACCACAGAGATTTGTTTGAATTTTTCCGCTCAATACATTTTGGCCTTTCAGAAGAAAAAAGTACACATCTAATTTATATGCTAAACATTTAGTCTGCCGAAGAATGCCTTATCTATATGCAAATTATAAGTGATCAACTTCAATAACTGTTGCACTAGGTGTCTCCCCAAACCGCCTATTGGCTCCATTTGTCAGACTGCCAGGGTGGCCGAGATCGGCACTAAATGTAACATTCAATCTTGGGAAGAAATGGCAGCAAACACAGACAAATTGCTTGTAGAAAAAGGTAGAGCATAGTGAAGAGCACACTGGTGATAATGACTTTTATTTGTGTTGCCTACTCCATCTCTATAGCGAAAAGATAAACCAACGAGTCAATAGGGTCTGAGAAACGCCTTTTAAAAGCTAATTGCAGAGGAGCAAATTATTTTGTCTTTGAAGCAGAGAAAGGAAGGATGGAAGGTAGGTATTCACCCAGGGGAAGAATAAAATATGTTCTCTTTTGTTATGAAGAGAAAAGAGAAAAAACAGAAGTTTGCTTCAGAAAACCATCCTTTCTTCTGAAAAACAAAAACAAAACGCCAAACATGATTTCACAATGGAGGCAGACATCTTGCATGTGTGTTATCGACATTTCACATTTTATCATACTAGATATAGAATTCATTATCTCAACCCCTGGGGCAAAATCATCCTTTGCCAAGGTATTCTAGTGGAGAGAGGAAGGTGTCGTGAAGGATGTAGAGCAGAATTCAAGTGATCCTTAAAATAATCAGTGAATTGTAGAACGTCGATAAGACCCCATAGATGGCTTGAATACGGCTCAAAAGTGGACGCGGAGAAGATGTGAGATAACACATGCATTTGAATTATAGAAATATCCAGAATAGAGCTAAAAACCTATTGACCTTGCGATGATCCGTGACATAGTGAACTTACCTCCCAAAATCCATATAGCAGTACCATCATCAAAACTAAATGATGTCACTTGTAGAATGCTTATCGTTGTGTCTATAATGGTTGGGCTGGTTTAGCATGGGGGCAGTGATACTGATAAGGTTGGGCAGGTTTAGTGTGTGTGTCGCGGGTGGGGAGTCGGTAGTGATACCTGCCACTATACCTGCTGGGAAGAGTCTGTATACCCATTTCCTCCCTCTGTCTGCCTGGGGAGAGATGATATGAAAACCAAAAGTGGCTTTTTCTCTTATCCTTCCTCCTCCTCTTTTAAATGTTGGAGGACCGCTATAGGCCTTTATCTAATTCAATTCAATTCAAAACATTCATAAGCACCTGAGAGATACTCCCTTATCTCCTCCACCTTGTTCCCTCAAAATCAAATCAAATCAAATGTTATTGGGCGCATACACATACAGTATATAGCAGATGTTATTGTGGGTGTAGCGAAATGCTTGTGTTCCTAGCTCCAACAGTGCAGTAATATCTAACAATACACAACAATATAGATTAATATTAAAAGAAAAATTATGGAATTAAGAAATATAGAAATATTAGGACGAGCAATGTCGTAGTCAGGAGTATAAATATACTGTATATATGTGTGTGTGTGTGTGTGTTATTGGATGTATAGATAATACGGGCATTATATGGATAGTATATGTAGTATATCTGAAGAATAGTATATGTACAGCAATAGTTAAATAGGAATGAGCTTGACTAGAAAACAGTATACTTCTCATGGGGGTAAAACAGTATGGAAACATTAGTAAAGTGACCAGTGTTACATGAGTATGTACATAGGGCAGCAGTCTTTAAGGTGCATGGTAGAGTAACCGGGTGGTAGCCGGCTAGTGACAGTGACTTAGGTTCAGGGCAGAGTACTGGCCGGATGCCAGGTAGTGGTGACTATTTAACAGTCTGCCTTCAGATAGAAGCTGTATGGAGGAAGGTTATGGAAGAAGGTTCCTGGAGTGTCCCCATAACCCACATTGTTGCCTTCCTGGTGTGTCCCAATAACCCACATTATTGGCTTCCTGGTGTGTCCCAATAACCCACGTTATTGCCTTCCTGTTGTGTCCCAATAACCCACATTATTGCCTTTCTGGTGTGTCCCAATAACCCACGTTATTGCCTTCCTTGTGTGTCCCAATAACCCACATTATTGCCTTTCTGGTGTGTCCCAATAACTCACGTTATTGCCTTCCTGGTGTGTCCCAATAACCCACATTATTGCCTTTCTTGTGTGTCCCAATAACTCACGTTATTGGCTTCCTGGTGTGTCCCAATAACCCACGTTATTGCCTTCCTGGTGTGTCCCAATAACCCACATTATTGCCTTTCTGGTGTGTCCCAATAACTCACGTTATTGCCTTTCTTGTGTGTCCCAATAACCCACGTTATTGCCTTCCTGGTGTGTCCCAATAACCCACATTATTGCCTTTCTGGTGTGTCCCAATAACTCACGTTATTGGCTTCCTGGCTGTGTCCCAATAACCCACGTTATTGCCTTCCTGGTGTGTCCCAATAACTCACGTTATTGCCTTTCTGGTGTGTCCCAATAACCCACGTTATTGCCTTTCTGGTGTGTCCCAATAACCCACATTATTATTGCCTTCCTGGACTGTCCCCATAATCCAGGTCATCTTAATCAAATCGGGATATACTTTCTCCACGGCAACCTGGATTTTCAAACAGACAATTATTTCGAAAGCAAACAGTTGCTTTCAACTGTGGCTTTACCATAATAAAAAGCATAACTACATGAAGGCTTTGTCTGGCAAGCAGCACCTAAGACCAAAGCACAAATTCACTTTTAAAGGAATCAATAGGTGGGGAAATGACTAATATTCAAACGCAAGCGCGGTAAAGTTAAACACGGATCGTATTACGGCTGAGTAACAACAGAATTACTCAAGTTTTTTTCCATGTCAGGGATAAATGAAGCTCCCAATGTAAGTGTACTTTTAAAGGGGATGTTTTTCTTTTTCTTCAGAGTGGGCACTCTGATGAACAAAACAGGGAAAAAAGAGGGAAGCTGGTGTTTGTTGTTCTGTATGGCACTATGTCACTGTAATTGAGGGAGAGAGTGGGCAGCTTGGATGGAATACATGGTGAGCGGCCACATCTGTACACACACACACACACACACTCCGTTGCCACTGTGTGACACTCCAAATCATCTCTTATCAAATCGCTTATAAAAAAAAAAGATATATACGCTCCATGGCACCCCGTAAAGTGTTCACCTGTCATATTAGACACTCAATAGTGGGAAAGTATTGAACAGAAATGTAGAGTTTCATTAGGAGCGAGTGTCACGCAGGGCAGAAAATCACTTGTCGTATCATTTGTAAAAGCTGACAGCACTGGAGTTAGTTAATGACATGCAGCTGTTGCGTTGGTGTTGAGCAATGTAATGACCATTATATTATGGAAAGCACTGACTGAAAAAAGAGATATGAAGAGAAACACTAATACACGTGATTGTGCACACACACGTTCATTGGGATACAAACACTGTGTATCCCAATAAAAACCGCCAAACTCACCCATTATAAGACTTATCAGATGTTGTTTTTAAATACATCCAAACAACATGCTTTAGAGAGAAAGCCGGCCTCGGTTGCAGTCATGCAACACATTGTCATGCAAACAGTCTGTCAGAATGCAATGGATCAGCCTAAAGCACCACTTGTGACAGACTGAGTGGACTAAACGTTAGGAACCCCTGCTCTTTCCATGACAGACTGGCCAGGCGAATCCAGGTGAAAGCTATAATCCCTTATTGATGTCACTTGTTAAATGCACTTCAATCAGTGTAGATGAAGGGGAGGAGACAGGTTAAATAAGCATGTTTAAGCCTTGGATTGTGTATTGTGCCATTCAGAGGGTGAATGGGCAAGACAAAATATTTAAGTGCCTTTGAACAGGGTATGGTAGTAGGTGCAAGACGCACTGGTTCGAGTGTATCAAGAACTGCAACGCTGCTGGGTTTTTCACGCTCACCAGTCTCAAGAATGGTCCACCACAGGACATCCAGCCAACTGGACACAACTGTGGGAAGAATTGGAGTCAACATTGGCCAGCATCCTTGTGAACGCTTTCGATACCTTGTAGAATCCATGGCCCAACGAATTGAGTCTGTTCTAAGGGCAAAAGGGGTTGCAACTCAATATTAGGGAGGTGTTCCTAATAATGTGTTGTACACTCTGTGACATTTACACAATGTTTGAACAATAGTCAGAGAAAGTGTAGAATGTGTTCATACAGAAATCGAACATTCTCTGCAACAGCACTCAGCACAGAGACGACACAGTGTGGAGCACCGAATATACAGAAATATGTGTCTCTGATCTTGGTGGCAGACATGTTTATCCTAGACTGTGACTGCCTCTTTTGTTCGGCCCTGGAGTAGGCACGTGTGCTGTTGTCAGTCACAGAAGGTCCCCTATTCAGAAGCAAGGCTTTTAACCCTGGTTGTGGAGTGCACTGTGACATGCACGGTGACAGCTCTTATAGTGTAAGAGTGGCTGAGTGGCAACCCTTAGCCATTTGGTTGAATAGGGGAGGATGGGAGGGGTGGGTTCTGTGTCTGTTCTGTGTTTGACCAGCTATGGCTCGCACACCAGTGCTCTCTGAAATGGGACCATTGCCTCTAGGCATGCAGACTGTTGCTCCGCTGGAGCTCTCCTCTGTGTACCCTTCCAGCACAAAGAGACAGGGGGAGGGGAATTGGCACAGAGGGTAACATGTGGATGTATGTGGCTCTCTAAACACACACCAAGCCATAACTTCACATTTCATCTTTACCAAAACATTCCCTTTGATTTGGACATTTTCCACACAACGTATAATGTATAAACATCAAACATATACTAGGAAAACTCTTCACGTTACAATGCTTTCGCAATAATGTCATCTATTAACCTTTAATATCAAAACAAAAATGACATACATTTTCATATTCCATCTACCGTCATGACCACCATTGTGGCTGACGGAAACCATTGTTCCAAAGACCCTTTATTTCATGTTTAATGTTCTTAGGCTGGTTCTCCATAGTAACAGGACAAAGGAATTTGTCTGTGGCCTGAGATTTACCAGCGGCGTGAGGGGTCATAAAACCCCCACATCTTCAGACCCCTAGATCTCTTCTCCTGGGGTTGAGAGATAATCTGTAGGGTTGTGGTCTCCTGTAACCTGACCTGATCAGGACAGTCATGACACCTACTGTATATGGTGTGCTATGTGTGCCTGATATGGCACAGTATTCCCTATATGGTGTGCTATGTGTGCCTGATATGGCGCAGTATTCCCTATATGGTGGGCTACTTTGACTGTCTGAGCTTTGTTCCCTATATCGTTTAATTAGCTCTTTCAGACACTGTTCTGGTCCTCTCAGAATCATTCACTGTTGTTTTTTTCATACTGACAATATGACTTTTCCAAGATTGATGATCTGTTCCAGGATGTCGTAGCAGTCGGATGTCTGTTTTGTTTGTCTTGTCCTGTCCAGTCCCGTGTATATATAATTTTCTTCGTAAATATTTATTATATTTTTTGTATATTTTTTTAATCAACATTTCCATCTATGGACTGAACATACACTCCTGCAACCCGCCTCACCCAATATGGTATGGATCTGCTAGCCCGGCCTGCTGTCTGAATCGCCGTGCCTCCAGCTCGACCCTATGATCACTCGGCTACACATGCCTCTCCCTAATGTCATTATGCCTTGTCTATTGTTGTTTTGGTTAGTGATTTTTGTCTTATTTCACTGTAGAGCCTCCACCCCTGCTCAATATGCCTTAAGCTAGCCCTTTTGTTCCACCCCCCACACATGCGGTGACCTCACCTGGCTTAAATGGTGCCGCTAGAGACAAAACCTCTCTCATCGTCACTCAATGCTAAGGCTTTCCTCCCATGTACTCACATCCTACCATACCCTTGTCTGTACATTATGCCTTGAATCTATTCTTCCGTGCCCAGAAATCTGCTCCTTTTACTCCCTGTTCCAAACGCACTAGACGACCAGTTCTTTTAGCCTTTAGCAGTACTCTTATCCTACTCCTCCTCTGTTACTCTGGTGATGTAGAGGTTAACCCAGGCCCTGCAGCCACCAGCATCACTCCCATTCCCCAGGTGGCCTCATTTGTTGACTTTTGTAACCGTAAAAGCATTGGTTTCATGCATGTTAACATTAGAAGCATACTCCCTAAGTTATTTTATTCATGCTTTAGCACATTCCGCCAACCCGGATGTCCTAGCCGTGTCTGAATCCTGGCTTAGGAAGGCCACCACAAATCCTGAAATTTCCATCCCTAATTATAACATTTTCTGTGATGACCTTCCCACTCTGTCTGCCGTATTCTTTCTATTTGCTCTTGTTATCCTTATTAGGATGCCGGCAGGCCGATCTGGGAGGGTCGTCAGCAACATGGGATACACCTAGGCCTGGGTGTGTCCCAGGATAAATACACCTCTTCCCCCTTCATTGAGGAGACTCTCTTCATGCAGACACACTTACAGATTTTGGTTGTGGCATTTTTGTGGCTGTTTTGTTTGTTTACTTTGGCATCTTCCAACACCCCTCATTATCACATGTATGGACGCAAACACTCACTTACACTACTGATTACTGACTACATACACCATTGTTAATTGTATTTAATTTACTTCAGTTAATAAATATATTTTGTAATTCCTTATCTCCACGTTGTCTCCCTTTTTGTTACGAACTTCGAGCCGGTTCGTGACAAGTGGGGGCTCATCCGGAATCTTGAAGGTGTTGTGTTTCGGAGAAAACATGGAGTTAATGTTTGAAAACTCTGTAGGTGCTTTGTTTGCATTTTTTTGTTACAGCTTTTTTGAGTTGTAGTGTTTGGTAGGCCCAGTATTGGTTGCCTTTGTTTGTTTGGTAAACTTGAAACTGCAGTGGATAGTTGGTTGTGTGCTGCGTTGGAGAGAGTACATTGGTTAGTTTCCAGGCCCCATCCCAGGTTGGAGACTCTTGCTCTACTTGCTGTTGGGACATCGGTCCGAAGAGGTGAGTACAATCAGTTGTGTACCTCAGTGGGAGATTTGGGTTTCCCCTGTTTTTTTTGTGGGGTGTCCGTGGACTGAGCAGTTGTCTAGAGGGCACACCCGTGGCTTGGGGGAATCCGTGGTTTGGGGGAATCCTTGCCAGCGGGCTACATTGCGTAATTACCCACCGCAAATCCGCACGAAGACTAGGGTTGAGTTATTGTAGGTTTTGGGGAAGCTCCATATATATCTCATCTCTCTTCTGTGGTGCCCAGTGTGATAGTCATTTCTCTTGTGGTTCGGTCTGGTGTCCTCAGCAGATGGGAAGAGCAAGAGTTTTTGGGGGGACGCAGGCTGGGTAATTTACTAGGATCCAGCAGAGTATTTTGTTTGTGTGACTGGTATGATGTTCCAGGGTCCTTGTTGGTCCCTGGTTTTATGGGTGGTGGTGTGACGACCCTCCCACTCTGTCTGCCGTATTCTTTCTCTGTGCTCTTGTTTTCCTCATTAGGATGTCGGCGGGCAGAGCTGGGAGGGTCGTCAGCGACATAGGACACACCTGGGCCCGGATGTGTCCCGAGATAAATACACCTCTTCCCCATTCATTGAGGAGATTCTCTCCATGCAGATACACTTGTAGATGTTGTTTGTTTACTTTGGCACCTGTCAACGCCCCACATTATCACATGTATGCATGCAAACACTCACTTACACTACTGATTACTGACTACACACACCATTGTTAATTGTATTAAGTTTACGTCAGTTAATAAATATATTTTGTAATTCCTTATCTCCAGGTTGTCTACCTTTTTGTCACCAACTTCGAGCCGTTTCGTGACATTCTGACAAGATAGAACTGCCAAAGGGGGCGGAGTTAGCCTGCAGAGTTCTGTCCAGGTCTGTGCCCAAACAATTCGAGGTTCTACTTTTAAAAAATCCACCTTTCCAGATCACCGACTATTTAGAATCCCACCGTACCTTCTCCACAGTGCAATCTGGTTTCCCGAGCTGGTCGTGGGTGCACCTCAGCCATGTTCAAGGTCCGAAACGATATCATAACCGCCATCAATAAAAGACCGTACTGTGCAGCCGTCTTCATCGACCTGGCCAAGGCTTTCGACTCCGTCAGTCACTGTATTCTTATCGGCAGACTCAATATCCTTGGCTTCTCAAATGACTGCCTCGCCTGGTTGACCAACTACTTCTCAGAGTTCAGTGTGTCAAATCGGAGGGCTTGTTGTCCGGACCTCTGGCAATCTCTTCGGGATTTAAATTCTCGGACCAACTCTTTTCTCTGTATATATCAACGATGTCACTCTTGCTGCTGGTGATCCACCTCTACACAGACGACACCATTCTGTATATATCTGGCCCTTCACCGCCATGCAACACTCCTTCCTTGGCCTCCAACTGCTTTTAAATGCTAGTAAAACTAAGTGCATGCTCTTCAACCGATTGCTGCCCGCACCCTTCTGACCGACTAGCATCACTACTCTGGACGGTTCTTACCTAGAATATATGGACAACTACAAATACCTAGGTGTCTGGTTAGACTGTAAACTCTCCTTCCAGACTCACATTAAGCATCTCTAATCCAAAATCAAATCTAGAATCGGCTTCCTATTTTGCAATAAAGCCAAACATACCCTCGTAAAACTGACTATCCTACCAATCTTTGACTTCGGCGATGCCATTTGCAAAATAGCCCCCAACACTCAACTCAGCAAACTGGATGCAGTCTATCACAGTGCCATCCGTTTTGTCACCAAAGCCCCATATACTACCCACCATTGCGACCGGTATGCTCTCGTTGGCTGGCCTTCACTACATATCCATCACCAAACCCACTGGCTCCAGGTCATCTATAAGTCTTTGCTAGGTAAAACCCCGTCTTATCTCAGCTCACTGGTCACCATAGCAACACCAACCCATAGCACTCGCTCCAGCAGGTATATTTCACTGGTCATCCCCAAAGCCAACACTTCATTTGGCCGCCTTTCCTTCCAGTTCTCTGCTGCCAATGACTGTAACGAATTGCAAAAATCTCTGGAGCTGGAGTGTTATATCTCCCTCTCTAACTTTAAGCATCAGCTATCAGAGTAGCTTTCTGATCACTGTTCCTGTACCCAGCCAATCTGTAAATAGCACGCCCAACTACCTCATCCCCATATTAGTGCTTACCCTCTTGCTCTTTTGCACCCCAGTATCTCTACTTGCACATCATATGCACATATCACTCCAGTATTACTGCTAAATTGTAATTATTTTGCCTCTATGGCCTATTTATTGCCTACCTCCCTACTCTTCTATATTTGCACACACTGTACATAGATTTTCAATTTTTGTTTTCTATTGTGTTATCGACTGTACATTTGTTTATGTGTAACTGTGTGGTTGTTTTTGTCGCACTGCTTTGCTTTATCTTGGCCAGGTCACCGTTGTAAATGAGACTTGTTCTCAACTGGCCTACCTGGTTAAATAAAGGTGAAATAAAGAAGAAAAATATGTAATCAACCACTCCGTCAGTCACCTGGTTTAACTGATGATATGATCATCAACCAATCCGTCAGTCACCTGGTTTAACTGATGATATGATTATCAACCACTATGTCAGTCACCTGGTTTATTATCACATGAAGGCCACCGGGATGCCTACACTACTATTGTATATCTTCAATGTCTTCATCTAGACAGCTACAGTACTATATCTTCATCTAGACAGCTACAGTACTATATCTTCATCTAGACAGCTACATTACTATATCTTCATCTCGACAGCTGCATTACTATATCTACCATATCTTCATCTATACAGCTACAGTACTATATCTTCATCTAGACAGCTACATTACTATCTCTTCATCTCGACAGCTGCATTACTATATCTACCATATCTTCATCTATACAGCTACAGTACTATATCTTCATCTAGACAGCTACATTACTATCTCTTCATCTCGACAGCTGCATTACTATATCTACCATATCTTCATCTATACAGCTACAGTACTATATCTTCATCTAGACAGCTACATTACTATATCTTCATCTCGACAGCTGCATTACTATATCTACCATATCTTCATCTATACAGCTACAGTACTATATCTTCATCTAGACAGCTACATTACTATCTCTTCATCTCGACAGCTGCAGTACTATATCTACCATATCTTCATCTAGATAGTTACAGTACTATATCTACTATATGTTCATCTAGACAGCAACTGTACTATATCATCTATATATTCATCTAGACCAGCCTTTCTTGAAGACCTGTTAATGGTGGGTCGTGACATAAGTAAATTAAGAATTATTTAATGAATTGATTTGGCCAAGTGCAACTGCGGTCTCTGTTCAGTGCGCTCTCTGCTTAGCAGCTGTCTCTGCTCAGTTTGTCAACTGCGTGAGTGGAAGAGGGAGATGCCCTTGTGCTTCGCGGCTTACCAGATATTTTTTTCTGGAGTTTTCTTGAAGATCACTCCACGACACACGCTGCAGCGCTGTCGTTCAACAGCAGATGATGCGCTGTAAACCAATGACTTGTCATTCCCACATGCCAAATGGACTCATGCTCGCAACAAGTTCTGACTGACCTCAATCGTCATGAAAAGCCAATGAGATTCTCTCTTTCATACAAACTTTGAGAATTAACAAGGAGCTCCCGCAATGTGTTTGGTGTGGGGAAGTTCTTACTAAAGAGTCAATCAATACTAACAAATTCATAGAACGACACGTCCTGACCAAACATCCACAGCATGGCGGTACACCCAGGGAATTCTTTCAGAAAAAGGGCAGAATGCTTCAGGAAACAGTGGAAAAGTAAGTCAGCTTGCAAGACATTGTTCTTATTTTATAAAAGGTGATGATAAGCAGAGATAAGGGAGTACTATCTCATATTAGTATATGTGAGTTTCTCTTTCAAACAATTCCCTGGCCTTGTACACAGCTAATAGCTAACATTAGCAAAATAATTTAAGTTAGCTACTGATAGTGCAACCCTTTAGTAACAGTACAGATAAAGATGACAAATGATCAGGCCTAATGTACATCTTGCTGTAGAAGTTCTTGTTGAAAATAAGTCTAGTAAGTCATTTTTATTCTGAACTGGAATAAACTGATTGAAGCAAGGTACTTTTTGAGGCGAACACACAGTTCTGGATTGCTCATCTACAGCAGGAAGCGGTCTCCTGCCTGGCTAAGAAAGCAGTAGATTTTCTGGTCCTGTTTGGCACCACGTACCTATGTGAGTCAGGGTTCACAACTCTACTTAAAAAACAAGTACAGAAACAATGCTGAGCATGACCTCAATGTTGCACTGTCAAAAACTGAGCCCAGAATATACATGCTTGTTGTTAACTTCAAACAGCCGCATACTTCTTATTAGAACTGTGTGTGTGTGTTTTCTGGTCTACATCCGTGTGATTTATTATTATTATTTCAATCTTTTTATTTAAATTTAACCTTTTTTAAATAGGCAAGTCAGTTAAGAACAAACCCCCCCCAAAAAATCTATTTCAATTCCAGGTTGTAAGGCAACAAAATAGGGAAAATGCCAAGGGGGTGAATACTTTCATAATGCACTGTATCTACTATATCTTCATCTAGACAGTCACAGTACTATATCTTCATTTAGACAGCTACAGTGCTATATATTCTATATCTTCATCTAGACAGCTACAGTACTATTGTGTATCTTCTATATCTTCATCTAGACACCTACAGTACTATTGTATATCTTCACATAGACATCTACAGTACTATATCTTAATTTAGACTGCTACAGTACTATATCTTCATCTAAACCGCTACATTACTATAGAATATATTCTATATCTTCGTCTAGACAGCTACATGACTATATATTCTATATCTTCATCTAGACAGCTACAGGACTATATATTCTATATCTTCATATAGACAGCTACAGTACTATATTGACTATATCTTCATCTAGACAGCTACAATACTATATCTTCTATATCTTCATATAGACAGCCAGAGTACTATATCTTCTGTATCTTCATCTAGACAGCCAGAGTACTATATCTTCTGTATCTTCATCTAGACAGCCAGAGTACTATATCTTCCTCACCCCCATGTCCTCTCATTTCATCCAACACCATTTCCGAACTTTCATTGGTGTCAGTTGGTTTTTGATATATAGGCCAACTAGCTATATGGTCTCTGCATAATGTACCCAGGCCTGGATCCCACTGCTGCCACCAAATGTAAGATAGCATGTAGCTTCCTGTTCAGTGTTAAATAATTTGTCTGCAATGGCACTCTATTCTATATGTGGTACACTATGTTTTATAGTGCACTAAATAGGAAATAGTGTGCCATTTCAGTTTTATATGGTCACTATATTCTGCCCCTGTCTGGATCCCACCACTGCCACCAAGCATGTAGATTCCTGTTCACTTTTGATTGATTCACTTTATTTGTCCTCTGACAGATTTCATCAGGTTGTGTTTCAATTGGCAGCCTATTCTCTATATGGTGCACTACTTCTCTCCAGAAATAATAAATAGGGTGCCATTTGAGACTCGACTTCAGTCTGTCCTAGACTACCTTCAAGGGCCAGACTGAGTGCTCGCCTTGTAGGAACTGGTAGTATAGTATTACACTAGGTTAATTACATTATGAAATATCGATAGAATCTTCAGTCAACAGTTATTCTTTCACACGTAATATAATCCCATCCTATCACTGTCTCTGTTGAGCTAAAACAAACAATTATCACTTGTAATTATAGCTGGAGATTTGATTGTGAGAAATGGTTTCCAAGACATGGTTTTATTGGGTGCAGTAAAATCCTTGTTGGTTTTTGCATTGATTTTAAAAGGGGGCTTTACAGAAGCATGTTTTACAAGACCAGTGGATGATTGTACGCGAGGTGAGTCATTTTTCTTGGTAGTTCATTGGGCTGACGCATTCAGGCTTCTGTTCGCTAATCAAAAACATGACCTTCGTTGATTAGAGACAATATTACTTCGTTCAGATGATTATGGATGCATTGTTTTCTTAGAACTGTGTTCATATGACCCTATTAGATCAAAAAAATAAGATTAATCTCATTTAGCCATTTAGGATGTCTCTGTTTTCTGTGTTTAGCGTGAGTGATGTTCCACCTAACTCTGCAGCTGTAGGCCAATTACGACTAATAAATTATCCTCGT
The DNA here is from genome assembly GCF_002021735.2 of Oncorhynchus kisutch. Lineage (NCBI taxonomy): Eukaryota > Metazoa > Chordata > Actinopteri > Salmoniformes > Salmonidae > Oncorhynchus > Oncorhynchus kisutch. The sequence continues at coordinate 47,543,440 of NC_034193.2, forward strand.
CATTATTCATCAAATTAATGAATTAATGAAATATTTAACGGTTGGATTACACCTCAAAATGTGTCTAAGCTTCCATAAGTCTCACACATATAGGCTACAGTAGTAATCCATTGGTGGTTGCTGTAAAATGGAGACCGGTCACAGATTCCTTATTACATGGGCTGTATTCCAAATGGATATAAACAGACGGAAATGGGGAGGTACTTCCTGGACTCGTCCAATCAAAAATGCTCATTTTCATTTTCTGTTGCAATTCGTTTGAAAATGTTTTCCGTTGTCTGCCCTAATGAATGGGACCATGGTTTCCATGCTTGTCGTCACCCCTCACTAAACCTAATGCTTATCATCACCCTTCACTAAACCTAAACCTCCATGGCTTTATAGATTGATTAGAGTATTCCAATGAAAGCATACAGTACATACACTCTCTCTCTGCATTGTAGAGCCCTGCCAAAATTGAATTACCGGCCGATTCCCTAGATTGTCAAAAACCATTAGTGAGAGATGAGGATTGAGTATGTTATAAGTCACATCACTCGGAAAGATGATAGAAAATATTTTTTCCTGCAGATGTCTGGACTGAGATCCAAAGAGTAGGCATACGTAATTCGAGCCTAATATGCATCATATTAATTTAGTTGTGATTTATGTTTTTTGTTGTTTTGGGGGAAGGAAGAAAGCTGCTGTTTTCGTCGGCACTCGCCAAAATGTCTTCATCACCGCCTTGAAGAATAATCACATTTCATGGCCAATGAATGTTATGTGAAGGGTTTGCCACAATTTGGAGAAACTTTGGGCATGACAGGGACAGAGGTCGGGAGGTCAGTTTAGCTAAGCCTTACAGAATTAGTCATGAGAGTTATGTCTCTCTCTGTGGAGAGGAGTTGAAAGAGCTCTCGGCTGCACCAGCTGCTCAGGGAATAGGTGTGTGTGTGTGTTTGAAGAAGGGCTATAGTGTGTGTGTGTGTGTGTGTGTGTGTGTGTGTGTGTGTGTGTGTGTGTGTGTGTGTGTGTGTGTGTGTGTGTGTGACTGCGCACATGTGCATGTGTATGTGTGTGTGTGTGTGTACTTGCACCTCTGTGTGTGTGTGTGTGTGTGTGTGTGTGTGTGTGTGTGTGTGTGACTCTGCGCACACGTGTGTGTGTGTGTGTGTGTGTGTGTGTGTGTGTGTGTGTGTGTGTGTGTGACTCTGCGTGCGTGTGTGTGTGTGTGCGTGTGTGTGTGTGTGCGTTTGCGTGTGCGTGTGTGCGTGTGTGTGTGTGACTCTGCGCACACGTGCGTGTGTGTGTGTGTGTGACTGCGCACATGTGCATGTGTGTGTGTGTGTGTGTGTGTGTGTGTGTGTGTGTGTGTGTGTGTGTGTGACTCTGCGTGTGTGTGTGTGACTCTGCGTGTGTGTGTGTGTGTGTGTGTGTGTGTGTGTGTGTGTGTGTGTGTGTGTGTGTGTGTGTGTGTGTGTGTGTGTGTGTGTGTGTGTGTGTGTGTGTGACTCTGCGTGTGTGTGTGTATGTGTGTGTGTGTACTTGCGCCTCTGCATGTGTGACAAATTTCCATCTCATTTCCTGGAACTCACTTCTCTGGTGTCTCCGTAGGGAACAGGAAAGAAACCTGGAGGAAACAGGTGGGGCAGTCTGCAGTCTGTGTACCTGTGATCCCCCTGTCCGAGGGCAGTGATGTTTGGGCCCAAGCTAGAGAGAGGAAAAGCCCTGTTCAGCCTTATATCACCATGTCATACTCCCTCTCATCCACTGCTTATCCTTCCACAAGACACCCACTGGTGGAGTGAATACCTTGTCTATAAGCTCCTTCTAAATAGGACGATTACGCCAGAGAAGTACTGTATATAGAAAGAAACAACATTCGGAATAGATCTGCTGTTGCTGGACACAGTTCAGGGTACTGTGACTGTCTAGTCTGCTACTGTAGTCCAAGGAATGATTTTCTCTCTCTCTCTCTCTCTCTCTCTCTCACTCTCTCTCGCTCTCTCTCTCTCTCTCTCTCTCGCTCTCTCTCTCTCTCTCTCTCTCTCTCTCTCTCTCCCTCTCTCTCTCTCTCTCTCTCTCTCTCTCTCTCTCTCTCTCTGCATACTTGTAATAATATCGGAGGTATTTATCCTCCTCTTCCTAAAAGCTTCCTAACATCGTGAATATTTGCAATCTTCAAACATGTTTGATGTTGAAGTGCGGAGTTTGGAGCACCCTCTCATTGAATAGCTGTCCAGCACATTTTCTGTTTAAATTGGGTAAAAATAGAAAAAGGAAAGATACGGGTTTTGGGGGGGGGGGGGGGGGGCATGTGAGTCTCAGGACTTCAGATTGATGATGATTTTCTGATAATGAGACTCAATTAATGTGGAATGATTTGATAAAAATGATGTGTGCTTGAGTTTTTTAATTAACAAGGCAGTGATTAAAATTTGAATTGCAGATAAAAAGGTGTTTCCCAGATATACTCATTGTACTCAAGTCTTTTAATACGTTTTGTATTTTACTATCATAAAATGCCATCTTGACAATGTATACGCTCATTTGAAAGATAACTTGAAAGGTAGATAAGTCTGCAGGCAAGTTGCTCTTTCTGTGTATATAGGATGTATCATCTTATGAATCTCAATGAATACTTAAACACTTAATAGCGACTCCAAATATTTGGCCTCAATTAATGACTGCCTATTTACGGCTATTACCTTGAGGGAGAGAGTGTTTTAGTAAACAGCAGTACTGCGTGGTCGCAATATCAACGTATCTTTTGTGCATATTGTATCATAACTAATTGATGGTGATGTCGCCACACCCTATCGTTGTTTGTTATGGAATTATGCAACCCTCATGAAACGAATTCAGACTATACGTGGAGGAAGGGTCGTGCTCAGACCTTTGATGGGGCAGGCGCTCAAAATCTACCTTCCTTCCATTCATACACTTCCACAAACTATTATTTACTCGATTTGAACTTGCTCTGCTGCTAACAGATGTGAACTGCAGTCGCCCTCTTTCGTGTCCCTGACCATGACACAACACATTCTCGAAATGTCAAAGTAACCTATGTTGGTATTCCTTTCAAAAATCACTGCCTGGTGCAGGTGGGAAGCTCGTGCATGTGACGATGTGGCGAGGACACGCGCAGCAACGCACTGCCACACTCACTGTGGCAGAAGGGCGGGGGAGAAGACTTTTTGATTAATGAGTTAACGAGAAATGATCTAGTTGGATAGGCAATTTATAGAGAAAAAAAACCCGGCACCAATCAAAAAGGCACTTTTTTTTCATAGGACGGCAAAGGGGGAGGTGCCCCAGCACCCCTAGGGTTCTATTTGTGCATTCGCTTGCGTGACGACATAGCTCCCTGTTTATAAAGCCATACCTTGCTTGGTTGGCTTATCGTCACTCGAAAGTAAAGCTTCCATTCATCCAATGTAGAGAACAAACAAATTAGTTCAGTAATACATCTTCAACTTAGGTAATATCTGTTAATTAAATCAAACATAAATTACCCTTAAAAGTTACCGGGGAACAAACATTCCAACACTTAGGAAATGTAAACTCAACCATGAAGGTGCAAACCACTCAAGTCAACCTAACCGTCAATAACAGTATGACCACACTGAACTCTAACATACAGGAACAACATTTCCAGCAGCACCCCAACTCAGGAAGTCAATACTGCGGACAACAGGACAAGGGAAAATGTAAATCAAGAACCTTATTTGAAACGTAACACTGCGAGAGGTCAAGAAATAGCCACAAACAACATGACGGGTATTGTGGTAATAATAATGTCCCAATAGTGTCCCAAATAGCGGCCTATTCAATATGCCATTTGGGACGCAGGCAGTAACTCTCATCACCAGTCCCAGACACAAAGTGTGATTCTCGCTCCACGGAGGAGCAGGACAGCTGTCAGCACCATGGAATTGCTTGCATGCTTTTCAATCCACAGATCAAGAGAGAGAGGGGAATTAGATACAGAGAGATAAATAAGATCCCGTGAGAAATGAAATGAATGAAACCTCAAAACAAAAAATTGGTTAGGTTTGGTTGTAACTGGTTGTCTCCGGAGGAAGAACTGAAAATGTCTCACTTGTGGAGTAGCCTGCCTTGTTTGTGTGGTAGTTCTAACAATGTTTCTGGAAGTCATTTGATAGCCAAATAAAATGGCAATCTAGCCAACGCTGAAATCTTTGTATGCAGTGTGCAAAACCACCAGCCACCATACTTGACTGGTAGCTTGATCCTGGAAGATGCTTTGGGTAGCCAACTGAGAAACTAGTCAAAGATTAAATCACTGTATTCACTGTAGAAACCACCACCAACCACCACTACCAGTCCTGTTTATAGTCACTGGGGCCATTTTCCTCAACAGGCTTTGTTCAGTTCCAACCTGTTACGAAATAGGAAATAATAGAAAATGTAACAGAAAATTGTCCTCACTTTAAAAAATATTTTTAATCAAAAGCTAATGGCCGTTCTATTTTCCTTTTCTTCCAACCGTTTATTTGAGTTTTCTGTTGGTCTCTGCGAATAATAATGCTTGTCCCCCAGTGGAGTTGTTCCATTTTCGTATTTTTGTATTTTTTTCCATACCTCTTTTCAACAGCGTTCAGGAACAATTGCACAGGTGCATCACCAATTACCGTCCCCGGCTTTAAATAGGAACCACAATTGTTTGTCTTCTTTTTTCAGTGGCTTTCTATTATTCCCAACAGGAGGCTGGCTTTTTATGTTGTGGTCTGTGTCGTTTGTTTTAGTTTTTTTACTTGGCTTCCCTGTCTGCTGTCATGGAGTATAATCGCTAACCGATTCATCTTCTGTTGTCAGTTACTCACTTTTCTTCGCTCTACATACAGTTAGTTCAAGCCCACAAGTGGTAGCATAGTTGCTAGTGGTAAACTACAGCACTTCTAGTTCCATACAATGGCTCCATGTTAAAGACACAGTGTAACCAAGCACAAGCACATGGCAGCCAGGTAGCCGAGTGGTTAGCGCGTTGGGCCAGTAACCGAAAGGTTGCTGCATCAAATCCCTGAGCTGACAAGGTAAAAATCTGTTGTTCTGCTCCCTGAACAAGGCAGTTAACCCACTTTTCCTAGGCTCTCATTGTAAATAAGAATTTGTTCTTAACTGACTTGCCTAGTTAAATAAAATAAAAAACACACACAGCAGCCTAATGGACCTCAACATGTCATGTTACGTGTGGTGTAGTCGACAGAGTGGAGTGTCTCTTACCATAGCCTCTATTTTCAATAGGAAGATAATGAGAGAGAGATGTTTGATCTAGGAGAGTAGAGAGATACAGACAGACAGAGAGATAGAGAGAGGAGATCCAGCATTTGGAGCGATCTGCGCTCAAACTAGGTCATAGACTTTCCTTTTGTTAACAGATGGTGCTGGCCGTTTTGATGTCTGGTTTTTTCTTCAGTCCCATGCAGCATCAGTAAACAAACAAACACTGGAAACCCTCCCACCCTCTAACTAATAGCTCGACTCACAACACCATGAAACCAGCTTTGTGCCATGTTGTGTAATGTGTAATACTTTATATGGTATGAATGTCTTACTTTACCAAATGTTATCAAAACTCCTCAAACAAGAACACTTTATTATAGCTATCGCTCACAAGGAAACAAGACCGTCTGCATCCCAAATGGCACCTTGTGCCCTACGTAGTGCACTACTTGGCCCTAGGCAAAAGTAGTGCACTATATAGGGAAAAGGGTGCCATTTGGAATGCATGCCTTTATTTCAAGTCACCCTTAACCAATTAGAGTGTTAGTGTTTCCTTTAACTCTGGCAAAATAGGCTCCTCTCGTTCACCTTTTTTTGGGATCGTGGAGTACGCTGCTCAAAATAACCATTATCTTCCTATTCATGAATGATGAATAACAAGCCCATGTCACGCTCTCCTGAGAGAAAAACGCAAGAGAACATTTTCCAGCTAGAGTGTAATTTCCTCAGATTTCCATTGTGTTGCCCTATTTGCAGATGGATCAAGGTATTATTTTTGATATCCGTGTAAACATAGCTGATTACTGTACTGAACACACCGACAATGAACTAGATGTGATGTAGGGCCCTTTTTAAATTTGTCAAAATGTCATTTCCTCAGGTTTTGTATTGTATTATTCTGGTATCCGTGTAAACATAAACTGATGATGCCACACCGACATGAACAAGATGAGAGACATTTGATTTTGAAACGTGCCCTAAACGCACTACAACCACACACGTCCCCTGAAGAAATGAAAAAAAGAACGGACTAGCTCTTCTTTCAACCCAGAAGCCCTGTGTGTGACCCCCACGAAGCACTGTTGAAGCACTCTGGAAACATGGCAGGACGCTACCCACTAAGTCCACTGAGAAGTACAGAGACAGCAAACTGCAGCAATTGTCCACCCATCCTGACATGTCTCTCTCACACACAACACTTTCTTTACGAGTTCTCCATCCCCAACGTTTTGTTAGATGGAAACATCTAAACATATCAGTTGTTTTTCAATGATCAGAAACACGCATCTCTCTCTCTCTCTCTCTCTCTCTCTCTCTCTCTCTCTCTCTCTCTCTCTCTCTCTCTCTCTCTCTCTCTCTCTCTCTCTCTCTCTCTCTCAGCATGGGAAACATATGATAGCATTGCTAAAGCAGGTGAAGTAGATATTATACAAAAGTGAAATAAACATTTACAGTAAACTATCTCTCTCTCTTTTACCTTTATTTAACTAGTGTCACGAACCGGCTCAAAGCCCGTAACAAAGGGAGACAACGTGGAGATAAGGAGTAACAAAATATATATTTATTAACTAAAGCAACTAAGGAAAATATACAATGGTGTGTGTAAGCAGTAATCAGTAGTGTAAGTGAGTGTTTTGCATGCATGAATGTGATAATGCAGGGTGTTGAAAGGTGCCAAAGCAAACAAACAAAAGGCCACCAAGAACCCCAACACAATCTACAAAGGTGTCTGCATGGAGAGAGTCTCCCCCATGAATTTGGAAGAGGTATATTTATCCTGGGAGACACATGGCCCAGGTGTTTCCCATGAAGCTGACGACCCTCCAAACTCCACCCACCGGCATCCTAATAAGGAAACAAGAACAAAGACAGAATACGGCAGACAGAGTGGGAGGGTCGTCACACTAGGCAAGTCAGTTAAGAACAGATTCTTATTTTCAATGACGGCCTGGGAACACTGGGTTAACTGCCTGTTCAGGGGCAGAACGACAGATTTTGTACCTTGTCAGCTCGGGGATTCGAACTTGCAACCTTTCAGTTACTAGTCCAAACACTCTAACCACTAGGCTACCCTACCGTGTCTCTCACTATGGTTACCCCCCCAATCTCTTTCTCCCCTTCCCTCTGACTCCATCCCTCCCTTTCCTTGGCCAGGTTCTGTCTCCCTGGCTGTGTCGGCCATTAGAGCCCCCAGCCAGTGCAGCCCGCTGCCTCCCTGCCATCACTGCCGAAGCTCGCTGGAGTGAAGCAGTTAACAAGCTGCTCGCTCAGACCGTTGACGGAACAAATGGAGTTGTGTGTGTGGCTAGATAGGATGGGATGGAAAGCCTAGGAGTAACTGATACTGGAGTATATATATATATATAGAGAGAGAGAGAGAGAGAGAGAGAGAGAGAGAGAGAGAGAGAGAGAGAGAGAGAGAGAGAGAGAGAGAGAGAGAGAGAGAGAGCGCATCCCCTAGCTTAACCAGAACACCTCCACTGCACCCAATCAGACCCTGAATAGACACTGAATACAGTAGACCACCATCCTGCCATCCCCTCTTATTCTACTGTACAGTATAGACCATCATCTCACCTACTGACTTCTCAATTGTTCTCCAGTACCAGGCCAAGGAGCCATGTTTAACATGTCACACCCCGTGTATCCAAACACATCTTTATAGTTTGTGACGCCATTTCCCACCAATGTTACACAGAGATTACACTCAAACCGGCCATCTAAAATGCTTGGTGGTGGAGGAGGACAAATGCGTTAGCCCATTTTGATCAAGGATGTATCCCAGGTGGCACCATATTTTATTTTCTATTGGTCCCTGGTCAAAAGAAGTGCACTTTGAATAGGGTGCCATTTGGGACATGGCCCAGGTGTATCCCCCCCCAGCTGCGGTTTCAGCTAGAGCCGTCAGAGCCACTATCCACTTCATTAGAGGTGATGATAGTGTCCGCATTATTGGAAAACCGAGTTTGATCATTCCAATTACACTGGCTGCATTGATGCGCCAGGCGATAATGGGGTGGAGGGGGAGGAGGAGGGAAGGAATGAAGGGGAGACGACGACAGCAGTGGTTGGCTGCTGCCTGGGCCATTGAGCAACACACACACATTCACAAACAACACACACTCTGTGTGTGTGGCGCTGTCTGTCAGTGATTTGTTTTTCTGTCTTCCTCTCTCTCTCTCTCTCTCTCTCTCTCTCTCGCTTTCTCTCTCTCTCTCTCTCTCTCTCTCTCTCTCTCTCTCTCTCTCTCTCTCTCTCGCACGCACACACACCTCGCAACCACAACCTTTTCCCCACACTCACTCTCCCCTCCTCCCCACACAAAGATTACCCCCTGTCTACAACCCCCACAGATCTAACCAACCCTCCCTCCACAGCCTCACTAAGACCTGGGGAGCAAACAGCAGGCTGTGTTACAAGGAAGCCGGGTGCACCCTCTAGGCCCCATCGTATCAACCTCTATAATCAATGGACAGATCAGGAGATCATGAAGGCACGGTTCCGCCACGACCCCCTGGGCACGTTAACTCCCTCCAGCCTCCGACAGCAAACAAACACAAATGACCAGTTAATTGGAATTGCCTCGACAATCAGAGAGGCGGGGTTGGATCGAGTTAAGAGAGCACAATAGGAATGATTGGACGCAAGTGGATGTAATGGTTTTCGATTTAATGGGGGATTTTTTCTGCCAGAAGGAAATAACCTTAGTTTGTGATATGATAATATTTGTAATCATCGAACATTTTAGTGCAACTTGAGTCGCAGCTCACCTGAGGATTCCTGTTGATTTGAGTCAGGTATTTTAGACTACTGCTACGGATACTGCTACGGTATTTCTGCGGATGTGGAATGTTCCTGATCCATGCTGGACACACAACAATCTAAGAAAGAAATTTTGCCTTGAATTTTGCATGTTGCAGGGGAGAGTGACTCCGCATCCCAAATGGAACCCTAGATAGTAACAAGACTTTTGCACAGAGCCTCCGGGCTCTAGTCTAAAGCAGTGGACTAAATAGGGAACAGGGTGCCATTTGGAACGCAGTAAAAAAGACATGAGGAAAGGATGGTGGATGGTGAGGGCTGTTACCCACTGCTATGGTATACATCACATTAAGGACCTACGGAGGTACCGCTAGAGGGGGGTAACAATAGGTAGCTGCCAAGCACATTTTAATGTGTTTTAAATGTGCTGAGCAGCCAATTGTACCAATGGAGAAATAGGGAGGAGTGTGGAGGAGGCAGTAGGAATAGCTGGAATATGCAGTAGTGATGTGACAGCTCGGTGCTGGCCATCAGAATGGAAATAAACAAATTGCCTTTGATAGGCATTGGGAACGGAGGTGTGTGTGTTGGGGGGGGTCCCCGTAGGTTTGACGATCTGTCTTGCTGTAATGGTTTCTTCCAGTTATAACCTTGGGTCTGAGACGTGCTGAGAAGACCCCGGTTGTTATCGAGGATGATGAGGGACTTGTCTCCGGTGAAATTAGTTTTTAGCCCACGTTGCACGGCTATTTATCATGTCAGTGATCTTGAATATGGGATCTCTTAGGGACGCCCAATTCTGCAGAGTTATGAATATGTTCATTAGAGGAATATTTTAGATTTTGGTGGGTGACTTTGTGAGTGTGTGTGCGCGTGCGTGCGTGTGTGTGTATGCGAGTGTGTGTGAGGTTGAGTGTCTGTAGGGCTATATCACTTTGTAAAGGCAGTGTATCAGCCACGTGAACGCCTCTGTCTCTCCTTGAGATGAATAAATGAGATGTCACAGCGAGATCATTATCGCGGGCCCCTAAATCCATCAGTCCTAATGAATTACCTATCTGATAGGGGGAGCGAGACCAGTCAAAACACAAAAACACACACACACACACACACACACACACACAACCCTCATAAACACACACACACACACACACAACCCTCATAAACACACACAAGTTAACCAACACATCCTATATATATGTATAACGTTAGCGGGGGGAGGCACGTAGCTCTGCTATTCGACCAAATTAAGGACATGACATGACACGCATCCCTCCCTCCATAATACACAGAGCGTGTTCACTGCTCATTCGACAACATGCTCGGTCGCCTGAAGAATACTATAATTTTCCAGTTGAAAAGAAGCACTCCCATCCCTCTTTCCCTCTTAGTTCTAATCCTCAACTGTGAAAGGATCCCTGGTTTCTCTCCCCAGATTCTTCTTCCCTGTTCTCCCCCTCTTTCTCGCCCGCCCCTGTTCCTCATTCCCGATCCAAGGACAGGCATCCTTATAGAGGGATCAGACAGCTCATCTGCAAGCTATCAAGCTACAAGGTCGCATTAAACCCTGTTAAGCTGGAATTACAATATGTGTTAGAGGAGGAGATAAAACACCACTGCTGTAATGTGGCGGTGCCGAGGAGAGTTGGAAAAGTCTGAAATGTAGGATGCAAGACAGAGAGCAGCTCAACTGGGAAGGAAAGGGGCACAATATATCTGGTGTTGAGCCGTGAGTCATCCTCACTCTCTCTCTTTCTCTCTCTCTCTCTCGCTCTCGCTCTCTCTCTCGCCCACTCTCTTGCTGTCTTGCTTTCTCCCTCTCCCTCTCCCTCTCTCTCTCTCTCTCTCTCTCTCTCTCTCTCCCTCTCTCTCTCTCTCTCGCTCTCTGTCTCTTGAAATATGTAAATAAAACAGACTAACATTTTAGTTATAGTCAGTATTTTCCCCATCTTATAATTCATTTTCATTTGCACATCAACTCTGTGTAGAATTTCACTTTGAGGTCATCAAACTTCCAGGACATACATGTAAGTGTTGTGTTCGAAGGCTGACGGCTAGGGCTCTTCGTGTGTTGGCGTGCGTGTGGGCGTGCGTGTGTGCGTGCGCTTGTACTCGTCCGTGTGTGTGTGCCTGCCTGCATTTGTCAGTGTGTGTGTCTGTCTGTCTATCTGTGCGTGTGAGACAGGGGGCTCCTCAGAGGCCAGGCAGGAGCCCCTCTTTATCACTCCTCTACCACCTGACAGAGTTGTCTAAGGAGCCCGGGAGGCAGGAGAGACGGAGGGGGGAGACAGATTGACGTAGCATTCACAGCGCTTCACTGCATACGTCATGGTTGATCACCTCTTATTATTGACTTGTGTTTGCGTCACAGGCTCATAAACACACACACACACACTCATAAACATGGCCGCCGGTGGTTGTCTTCAAGCACACCGGTAAAACACAATAATCCTTAGCCTAATTTGCATACTATTCATTGTGAACCTGTCAGATTCCCCGGCGCCACCTGTCTCTCTATCTTTACATGGGGAGCCGTCAAGCTGCGATCGCTCATCACACATCAAAATCACAAGATTTACACACACACACACACACACACACACACACACACACACACACACACACACACACCTGACGCAGCCAGATACAGATGTAGAATTGTTGCAGCAAAATAATCCTGCAGCAACAGGATGTGAATGTTTAGTCCATAATGTTGCTTGATCGGTGGTGAGGCTATTAACTGGTCAAAATGAGGCTTCATGAAAAGTGAAATACTGTTATTACAAGAATATAGTGCGGATTATGTGAATTTATGTTAATCATCTGCATTTCCTGTGACACAGGAAAATGATCAGCAATAAACGTGTGATCAAATTAAGATCCTGCATCTGAAAATGCATACCCATTTGATGATTTCTAACTGAAAGCAAAACCAATACCGCATTATAGATACATGACCCACTTCAGGAAACTAGGCATATGTCACAAGTCAGGACTTCACAGTAGAGCCGGGTGAACGTAAAACATGTTTTTTTATAAAAATTATTTTTGGGGCAGAAATGCCTTCTCGAACATGTGAACTGTCTGGAAAATACGAATACAATTGTTAAATTACGAGCCTAGTTAGTTTAGCCGCAGAAAAAGTGAGCAACCTTCCAGCTAGCCATGATTGGCTGAGATAATGAGTGGGCTGGACATGCCAAGAGATGAGTTTGGATTATAGCACGCCTCTTATTGGAGCTGGTCAGTATGTTTAGGTAATCGTGTCGAACGCAGCTTTAAAAAATATATATATTATCACGTAGTAAAACTACATAAACCTAATGTCAAGTTATTAAAGTGTACTGTTAGCTAGCTAACGCTAGCTGGTTGGCTCGCTAGCTAACGTTATGTGTATGCTCTCCACTTTCTGGAGGACCGAGTTTTGAAATCAGTGCAATTCAAGTATGATAGCTAAGGAGATGGAGAAAACACCAGTCTGCATTACATCTTCAAACTAAGAGTAACCATGCATGGCATCAGACAGGAGACGCGTCCAACCGTGATGTCTAGCAGGCTACATTTTCAGATATTACACGTTCCTAATTTTGACAAAGTATTTTCATTTCAAGTTAACGTGTACTGTTAGCTAGCTAGCTAACGTTAGCTGGCTGGCTCTCTAACTAAAGTTACGTCACGCGTTGGGATTCATTGTTTACCTAGCTAGCTATCTAGCTATGTTTCTTAGTAAAAGACTCTCGTCTTAGTGTACCAGAGCGCAGAATAACTGATACATCTCTGAACGCTCAATCGGCAACAAAGCATAATTAAATTGTTGCCAGCAGCACAGTCACCAACGCTCTGGATAACATGAAAATAGCCTAACCAGCTCTGCTAGGGTGAGTAAAATGGTCAGAGTGGGATGTTCTCTCATTGTGTCTGGAAGTAGCTAGCCAGCTTGGGTGCTTGACTGTGGTTGTGAGGTCATCTTTCGGATCAACTCTACTTCAAAATCAAATCAAATGTATTTATATAGCTCTTCGTACATCAGCTGATATCTCAAAGTGCTGTACAGAAATCTAGCCTAAAACCCCAAACAGCAAGCAATGCAGGTGTAGAAGCACGGTGGCTAGGGAAAACTCCCTAGAAAGGCCAAAACCTAGGAATAAACCTAGAGAGGAACCAGGCTATGTGGGGTGGCCAGTCCTCTTCTGGCTGTGCCGGGTGGAGATTATAACAGAACATGGCCAAGATGTTCAAACGTTCATAAATGACCAGCATGGTCAAATAATAATAATCACAGGCAGAACAGTTGAAACTGGAGCAGCAGCACGGCCAGGTGGACTGGGGACAGCAAGAAGTCATCGTGTCAGGTAGTCCTGAGGCATGGTCCTAGGGCTCAGGTCCTCCGAGAGAGAGAAAGAAAGAGAGAAAGAGAGAATTAGAGAGGGCATACTTAAATTCACACAGGACAACGGATAGGACAGGAGAAGTACTCCAGATATAACAAACTGACCCTAGCTCCCCGACACATAAACTACTGCAGTATAAATACTGGAGGCTGAGACAGGAGGGGTCAGGAGATACTGTGGCCCCATCCGAGGACACCCCCGGACAGGGCCAATCAGGAAGGATATTACCCCACCCACTTTGCCAAAGCACAGCCCCCACACCACTAGAGTGATATCTTCAACCACCAACTTACCATCCTGAGACAAGGCCGAGTATAGCCCACAAAGATCTCCGCTACGGCAAACCCAAGGGGGGGCACCAACCCAGACAGGAAGATCAAATCAGTGACTCAACCCACTCAAGTGACGCACCCCTCCTAGGGACGGTATGATTTTTTAAAAACTTATTGGCCAGAGTGTCCAGTGTGCGCTCTGAACGTGAAACGCTATGCATTTTATGAACGGACATTCTGACAGCACAGTTGCAGAACGGTCTGGATGACATAACAGCCTAACCAGCTATGCCAGGGCGATGTTCATTGTACTGCTCTCTCTCTCTTAGATGTCTGGAAGTAGCTTGCAAGTTAGTACAGAATGCACAAATCAACCCTTAAAGAGATGGGTGGAGCTAAGGCTTAAGAGGGTGTGAACAATGCTGAATGGGTGAAGACAAAGAAGGGCTCTCCAATAGTAGTACCAAAACATTGAAAGGCGGTTATCTCAAAAGTGAGTTTACACGTTGATCAACTTTCAAAGCAGAATTACTTACTCATTGTCTCCTCAAATGCAGTGTATGGCATACCATTTTGTGGCTCTGAGTCTCTCCTTTTATCCAATGTAAAAGACAGAATTTCAAATGTAGCTACATAAGACCGAATCCAGGTAGTGTGTCACGTATGATGACTACATGTGAAGTATTAAGTCAGAAGTCTCGAAAAAGTATTTGTTTCTTTGTTTCTTAGAGTTTAGGAAAATATCAGGTTCAATATAGTATTGCCGACAGTCTATTTTCCATTCCATCAAGGATCTGCAATAATCCCTGTGATTGTCACAGTTGATTAACTTCAAAATGTCAATATCCACCCCTTGTCAAGATAAGCGATTTTTCACAATGTTACTCAAATGATTTAATTTCATTGGACCTAATCACCGTGGGATTTGTGGACAACAAGACGGCAATACTTAAATACATGTCGTTACCTTGGTGTCTCTCCCAGTGTCAACAGCTGTCATTTGAATATTCTTAATTTGCTATTGATTTCAGTCACACGGTGAGGCCATTGCAGATCTGGCTTGACACACAGCTCCAAAATGGCTGACCTTCATTTGGAAGAAGAGTGATGTGGATTTGAGGTGGACGAGAAAGCAATAGAGCATAGTCTATTGAGATAAGCAGTTAGCCAGTGGCTATCTTTGTTTGCCAACAATCAATAGATTTAGAAGGTCAGCGATGGAAGCTTATTACAGAGTACTGCAAGAGTAAAGAGGGAAACACACTCACTCACTTGCAGCCAGAGTTTTGCTTTGATTTTACAGGCTTCAAAAAGTTTAAACTCCAGTCAAATGTTTCAGAAGTTTTTTTGTTCTGATCCGTTTTCGCCCTGCTGCCAAGGGTCGTATTTCTTTCTGGTTCATTTGCAGGAATTAGATCAGACTTTGGTCTAGACTGGGTCTCTTATTGACTGAATTCCCCATGTGTCACACTCTGAATCCACAACTTGTACAGCGGCTATGTCGATGACACAAACTATTTCATTTTGGACCAAATTCCAAAATAAACCACTGCAGTTCTAGGAATTGCATGTGTCACAGAACTGTTTGATGTGTAAACCCGCTCTCAGGGTTCGTTCTCTCCCCATTCCAGGGCAGACACACCGTCAGCTGCTAGCCAGGCCAACCCTGCTCTTTCTTTTTTAGCAGCCTGCCTATTCAGGGTGATCTACAGGAGCAGTTAGGGTTAAGTGCCTTGGTCTAGGGCACATTAACCGATTTTTCACCTAATCGGCTCAGGTATTCAAATCGGTGACCTTTGGTGAGTTACTGGCCCAATGTTCTTAATCGCTAAGCCACTTGCCGCACAGACAGACAGACAGCCAGACAGACGGACAGGCAGGCAGGCAGGCAGACAGGCAGGCAGGCAGGAGGGCAGGCAGGCAGGCAGGCAGGCAGACAGACAGACAGACAGACAGACAGACAGACAGACAGACAGACAGACAGACAGACAGACAGACAGACAGACAGACAGACAGACAGACAGACAGACAGACAGACAGACAGACAGACAGACAGACAGACAGACAGACAGACAGGCAGACAGACAGATAGACAGACAGGCAGACAGACAGGCAGACAGATAGAGAGACAGGCAGACAGACGTCGAGAGAGAGAGAGCCCTCTGTGTTGGCCAGTCTGGACTTTTGAAAGGGCGAGAACGAGAGAAGGCGGATGAAAAAAATAAACGAGGGGATGACGTTGTGAATGTGAAGCCCTTGATCATCGCTTGAATAGCCAGGGAGCGAGAAAGAGAGAGATTTTGAATGTTAGTCCCACTCCACATCAGCAAACTGCTTACAATGTCCCCTTGTCCAGTCTAGACTCGCGAGGAATACAACGGTAAAATAGAGGAACGGTCAGTTTTCATTTAGTTTAATAACAATACAACTCAAAGGACCCGAGTCATACATTCAGAAACTGAAATCACTGAAAGAAATCCTGCTATTCCTTTTGAACCCCTCTGCTACAGTAAGTCCTGTCTCTTTCCCTTCAGATCATAGAGAGCGGCAGGTACCCTGGCAACCTCTGATGTTCATCTTTATTTCATGCACACGTGTTTACAACCGAAGACGATGAGCTTATGAACTGGTTCAGACATGATTGCAATGGGGTAGTTGCCTACTAGCCTTGTAAGTACAGGTATACCAGATACTGTTACTCAGTGGGGGTTTATCAGAGTGGGGAGAGGGGTGGGGGTATTGGTGTGAGAGGGAGGGAGGGAGGGAGGGAGGGAGGGAGGGAGGGAGGGAGGGAGGGAGGGAGGGAGGGAGGGAGGGAGGGAGGGAGGGGAGGGAGGGGGAGTTGAGGGGGGCTGGGGAGCGAGGCTGAGGAGATGTTAGGTTTATAAGGAGCCAAACTTCCACATACATTTCTCCCTCTCCTTCTTTGCCTCTCTCCCGTCAGAATCAACGGAGGTGAACAAGGGGAGACGGGAAGAGAAAATGTTGATGAAATGGGCGACATGCTTTATGAGCACAACCCATACAAGGTGTGCGTGTGTCTGTCTGTGTGTGTGTGTTTGTGTGGAGGGAGGGAGGGATTGCAGTAAGGAAACAATAGTTGTCATTGGACGGAGCGTAAATGATTGTTGGTAGATCTTCATAAAATAAAACTGTTCTATTCAGCATAGCTAGCGACCACAATGGCATGAAAGAAAAAGGCTAATTTATGCACTTGTAATTCTTTTGTTTGTTCCTTTGAACTGCAGTTTAGCTGTACTTAGAAGACTAATTACTCTGCATGTTCAATTTAAATCTTCTTCTGGGCCAGTAAGGGCTAAGCCCGTGCTTAAATGCTGCTTAAACACCAGGCACATTCAATCAGTCACAGCATCAAAGCACTAGCAGTAAAAATAAATAATTTAAGAACACAAAACAGTCAATGATTTACACTGTTACCCTCTTTTGGCATGGCTGGCAAGCCTATTCACAGGCTAACCTCAATCTGCCCTACAGTACATTAGCTGTGTGTGGCAGGAGTCAGAAGAAATAAGGCAATCTGAAGCCCATTAATTTCCAATGACAGCTTGACTGTAGTTGCTACTGTATGACACGGGCCTGCCCCTAACACTTAGTTCATTAATGCAGGAAAAGGGAGAGTTGTGGTCTGCAGAAGAGCTTCTTCCTTGCTTTACATACATTTGGTTAAACACAGGCCACTGGACTGCTCTGGTCTGGCCACCCATAAGCCCTTGCATTATTTATGCCATCTTTTAAAATTCAATCAAGTCGTTTAGCCTTGTCTGAAACCTGTCATTATCGATTGACCTTACTGTAATTGCTGCTTTAAGTTCTCAAAGATTGTCTGCCCACCGATTTAAGGATGTTAGCCAGTCAGCCAGTGTAGTGTGGGGCCAGTGTCAGACTGCTGCAACTAACGCATGCTAATCGCAACCTGTGAAACTAGCAAACCACAGCAGTATTTTACCCTGAGCTGGTTCAGGCCCAAGCAGGGGTTTCCTTCCTTTCTGCCTCACTCTCCCATCAAAAGGAACCGTGATCTGAAGAAGTGTTTTTTTTTAATGTGATCTGATCTATGTGATCTGATCTACGTGATCTGATCTATAAAACGTCTTCTTGAACTAACACATTGTGCCGTATTTACAGACTTTCTTTTATATTTTGTTGCTTTTCTCTTGACAGAAAAATGATATGCTTGATTGTCCGAACAGAGAAACAATCTCTTTTCTCTACTCTGACCTGAGGACATTTGGTCCTATGAAGCTGCAATCATTCCTAATTCAATCAGTACAATTAGGAGATTCTAGAGACGTTTGTGGAGGTTTTAAGCTCCACTACGCCATTTATAAAATACCTCAAAGAGTGTTTGAGTGAGACAGGAATTAATACTACCACTATTTGACTGGTCTCACCGGAGAGGATGCTGGAACATGGCTGTGATCAACATTGAAACGAGGACGCATTAAGTTCTGAAATTATGATCCTTAAAGTGTGATTTTTTACAGTGTAATCCGTCTCACATACAACATTTTTTTCTTCTTATGCTGCCAGGAATCCAAAATATTCAAATGAGACAATTTATTTCAAGTTGCCAAATTATCCAGTAACAAACTTGCATAAAGGGGAAACTACCACTGTGTTCATGGAAACTCTCACGAACACGGTGGTGTTATCCGTTTCACTCTAGGACGCCCACAAGCACCACAATACTCATCTAAATGTCCCCGGTACCAGTTTTAGACTATTCTATAGTTATTTTTTGACCTTTATTTAACTAGGCAAGTCAGTTCAGAACAATTTCTTATTTTCAATGACAGCCTAGGAACAGTGGGTTAACTGCCTGTTCAGGAGCAGCACAACAGATTTGTACCTTGTCAGCTCAGGGATTTGAACTTGCAACCTTCCGGTTACTAGCCCAACGCTCTAACCACTATGGTGGTTGATGTTGATGCCAACAGTATGTGGATATAGTTTAGTGCCTAAAATACAGGGATAATTACACGTAAAAAAGATATATAATGGTATAAAATATATATATATGTACAGTACCAGTCAAACGTCTGGACACACCAACTCATTCAATGGTTTTTCTTTATTTCTACTATTTTATACATTGTAGAATAGTGAAGACATCAACACTATGAAATACCACATATGGAATCATGTAGTAACCAAAAAAAGTGTTAAACAAATCAAAATATTTGTTATATTTGAGATTCTTCAAAGTAGCCACCCTTCGCCTCGATGACAGCTTTGCACGCTGTCATCAAGCAAAACTGTCATCAAGGCAAAGGGTGGCTACTTTGAAGAATCTCAAATATGGAATATATTTAGACTTGTTTAACACTTTTTTGTTTATGATTCCATATGTGTTATTTCATAGTTTTGATGCCGTCACTATTATTCTACAATGTAGAAAATAGTAGAAATAAAGAAACACCATAATCAATGATTAGCACTGTTTCGTAACTTGGCGGCTGTTCAGAGATGACAGCATATTTACCAGACACCTGAATAATGTCCAATGGCTTGACAGTAGGAAGTCCATAGTGGAGTCCATAAACCATATTCACATATGTTCTGCATCCCAAATGACACCCTATTCCCTATTTAGAGCACTGCTTTCGATCAGGGCTGTTTACAAGTAGTGCACTGTATAGGGAATAGGGTGCCGTTTGGGATTCAAATATTCACTACACCAGATGGCGAGGGATGACCCAATACTACTACCCAATCTGTGACCATTATCTAAGATGCGCCAACTTCCTATCCAAAAAACGAGTGACCTCTTTTATCATGTTATGTGAGTATGAACCAATGTACGTGTCTGTGTGCGTGTGTGTGTGTGTGTGTGTGTGTGTGTGTGTGTGTGTGTGTGTGTGTGTGTGTGTGTGTGTGTGTGTGTGTGTGTGTAACAGAGAGAGTACTGTAACAGAAAACAGTGGGAGTAGAAAGAGGAGTTTCAAAAGGCTTAGAAACAAGAATGTGCCGGAGCGTTTTTTGATTGCATTGAAAAATGAATATGAAGCTGGGGATGTTGGTTACATCTGGTTAAATGATCTCCAACAGATGTTCCTTGCTTTCTGCGGAGGAGAGAACAAGGAATGGTTATGCATGTATAGAAGAGGAATGCAAATTGAAATCGGGTTAAAGTGTGTGTATGTGTGTGTGTATGTGTGTGTGTGTGTGTGTGTGTGTGTGTGTGTGTGTGTGTGTGTGTGTGTGTGTGTGTGTGTGTGTGTGTGGGTGTGTGTGTGTGTGTGTGTGTCGCTTGCCCACACGCTAAAACGGCTACCAGAGCACAACAAATATAAATCAATGTTGAATTAAACTTCATCAAATTAGAGTAGAGTTATATGAAGACAAATGAATGACTCAGACAGACGCAATCACTACATACAGTACCTACATGTCGAACTTTTCAACAGTTTGCCTCAACTCTCATTCATTCATCCATTCATTAAAACACACATTCCTTCCTTCCTTCCTTCCTTCCTTCCTTCCTTCCTTCCTTCCTTCCTTCCTTCCTTCCTTCCTTCCTTCCTTCCTTCCTTCCTTCCTTCCTTCCTTCCTTCCTTCCTTCCTTCCTTCCTTCCTTCCTTCCTTCCTTCCTTCCTTCCTTCCATTAGCTCCATACAAATGCATTTAGGGTTTAATCTCCCATGCCCTTGTTCTATTAATTCCCAGTCAAACACTGTGTAACAATGAAAAAAAGGTGGCCCAATTCTCTGGCCCATTGATTCTCTGTTCCCCTCCCCAGCTCAGCTGCCTCTCCTTGATCCAACGTCGGGTGATTTTGTGATTTGAGCTATCATTTACGACGTGTCAGAAGCTATCAAATGATGTCTGCTCATCGACGATATTGAAGGTCATCTTCAGTCAGAATCACACACACACACGCACGCGCGCTCACTTTGGTCTCAGGCGAAAACACACACACACACACGTTCTACATTTTCACAGCCCTATTACACTTCAATCAGTTTGGTTCAGAAACCTCAGAATGAGCTTAGGGGTGATTCTTGCGCTAGATGAGTAGGTTAGTAGGTAGGTACTATAGAGTAATATTTAGCTGTGCTTGAGTTAGCTGTGTTGGAGTCAGCTCGTGGAGCAACCTCATACTGTATGTACATGCATGTTCAGCTCTGCTGACCAGGCCTGTGGAATAAAAGAAAACAAAGTAAGTTCTTCATGCATGTGTGGAATTTAGTTGAAATTTGAACTTGGGGTTTTACAAAACTAGGTAGGAAATAAAACCTGCATAAATATCCTCATTATGAACATTCATATCATTTAGAAGTCCAAAAGGAACTCCATGAACTGTTTACTTTGGTAATAATCTAATTGGAGCTTCATGTCGAGTCCCTCTCTGCCCTTGACCTTCAGTGGTCAGTGACTGTTAGCACATCACTAGCACCACTGATCAAAGACTGTCCTATAGGCTGAGGGCAAGATACTCACTGTGGAAGTGGTGGGAGAGAGAGAGAGAGAGAGAGAGAGAGAGAGAGAGAGAGAGAGAGAGAGAGAGAGAGAGAGAGAGAGAGAGAGAGAGAGAGAGAGAGAGAGAGAGAGAGAGAGAGAGAGAGAGAGAGAGAGAGAGAGAGAGAGAGAGAGAGAGAGAGAGAGAGAGAGAGAGAGAGAGAGAGAGAAGGGGGGCTATAAAAAAAGAGGGGGCATCTAACCATAGAGAGAACAAAAGAAAAAGAGAGAGAGATGGAGAGAGGGGAGGGTGGAATACACTGTTCATTTGAGGGGAACTATTCAGTGGAACTATGGAATTGAAGATTTAGGGAAAATGAAAGTGCTTTGTAGGCTTAAGTACTATTTGGGCTTATTCATTCTTTCTCACCATTAAACCAGTTTATTTACAAGATTGAGCTGTCTCCTATTTCAACATTTAAATAGTTTGGGCTGATGTGTATGCATCACGTTCTTGGACATTCAATTTGTGGCTTCAGACATTGTGATGTTGGTTTATGTTGAAAACTATACCACCTATTGAATTCTTGAGCAGAACATTTTGACCGTCTAAATTATTAGAATGAAAAAAATGCACCGTCATCAACCAGCAAGGTTCATTTTCTGAAAAAATTAAATATATATTTGAAACGAAAGAGCATTTCATGTCTGGCTTAATGCTAGATGGTACGTACTACATATTAGCATTGGTAGTGCTTCTGTGTGAGCTTGTTTAGTTAAACCCTTGCCAACGGTGCCTTGGGTATGAATCTCATTAAGCTCGGTTATAAATTACCAGTAAATTAAAGCTAGGAATGGCTCCACCTCTGGGCATTGGCAGCCGTTAGGTGTCGTATGCCTATAAAGTTATGTGCTGCCCACTGCAGATCTTCAACAAGAATAACTCGTATTCTGCACACCTCAGGTGTTTTAAAATAATATATTTGAACTCATTTTTCAAAATAAGAAGGAACGCTGAATGTCCTGCTGCCATACCACCACACCACCAAGGTTACCTTAGGTGACGTACTGTACAATGAGCGAAAACTGGAAAAAGAAACTCTGCTCATAACTTTTTAATCTCCCCCCGCCCTCCCATCTCATTTCATCCCATTTCTATTTTAATGGCGTCTGAATTGGAACTAAGAGTTTCAACTGGGTCGGAAAGAGGAAACGAGAGAGGAAGAAGTAGGGTCCGCGGGTGAGGGCGGAGGGCTGGGTCTTAAAAAATTCCCAAATGTCTCTGTCAGTAGCAAAATTTGCCAACATATTTCATTCTGGTTGAGCTCTTAATTAGTGAAGGGATGAACTAATTATGCATTTAAGTGAAGCAAAGGGCCCTGACTCATAACTCGGCTGAGTGGAGGAATGATTTATGGGTTTATAAAAGCCCTCTGCAGAGGTGGTGGTTCCTTTCAGGCCAGGGGCTGTGGACATGGCTGGGGAAAAACAGCTGCTCTTTGGCTGGGAGGGCTGGGAGTACCACGACTGTCTGGATGGTTGCCTTGAAGGCCTGTTGCTTGGCCCTGTACCTTAAGTGCCATTTCTCTCTGGTGTAGGTAGCAGAGTGGCCCGGAAATGAAGACGAGGGATGAGATTAAGGGAGAGGGATGGAAAGAGGAGAGAGAAAGGTGAGGAAGAGGCAGAGAAAGATAAGGATAGAGAGCCAGAGGGACGGACAGGCAGGCAGGCAGGCAGGCACTAAGAGAAATATAAAGACATTGGTAAGGAAGGTGTAGAGAGAGCAAAACGGATTGGGAGACATTTTTCGGCTAAAAACAAAGATTAAAGAAACAGTAAACCATGAGGACATATACATTAAAATATGATGGTTTTATATAGTACCAGATAGGTTTGTTTAAGGTTCTATAAAGTACAGTACCATGGTCATAAGGTTCTAAATGGAACCGGTATGGTGCTATAAAAAAAATCCTTTCCTGATGTTCTATAAAGAGTCATTAAAAAATACGGTTCTAACCTTTTTTGGGACTATATAGAACCTTTTTTTATTTTACTTTATAGAACCTTTATGGAGAAGGGTTCTATAAAGAACCTTTCAATCTCAAAGTTTTTTTTGTAAAACCATACATGTTTTTTTATTCTGGTTTAATAGACATATTAAATTGTTACAATTCCATAAGTTTTATATTTTTGAATCAGGTAGATCTGGAGAAGAGGAGAGACTTCGTACTGAGAACTATTATAATGAGTCAAGTCTTCTCATTTGACACAAGACACCATTACTGGCTAAAGTAATCCATAAACTGCAGTAGCATAATACAACACATTAAATAAACTGGAATGACACATGGTTGCACAAAAAGAGCTGTGTGCAAACCACGCCCCAAAATATGCTAATGCACAAAAAATGTTCTACATGGAACCAAAAAGGCTTATCCTGTGGGGACAGTCAAAGAACCCTTTTGGACCCTTTTTTGTAAGAGTGTCCCACTGGGCACTTCCTTAGGTTTAGCTCAAATATTATTTTGAAAAGGAGCAGGGGGAGGGTGGTGGAAGGGTCAGAGATGCCGAGTGAAAAATAAAAGAGAGGAACTACATGGTGCTTGTTAGCTTGTAGACTACATACATTCTAGTGTAATAACACACTGAGTCCATGGGGCACGGCATTACCAATCCTACACAGTAAAGTCCTCACTCATCTTTAACATAGACCACATTACATGAAAAGCCAGGAACAGATATCTTGACATACTGTATATATTGAATCTTATATGATTGAAGGTTATGACTGAGAACAAGCTAATACCGGGTTCTCCTCATCTTATATAAGCTCTTCAGCAGCAGAAGGTCTCTGGAGCATGATCCATGGGATTATCGTTAATTGGGGAGGGATAACCGACCTGCTCGAATTCATCAAGACGTAATAGGTCTTCAAAAGGCATATCACTATATCGCTCGCACTTGACTTAAATAACACATAAATATTAATAGGTTATTAATGTTGCCTACCAATTATTTGTACAGTACTGCCTGGGGCACTGACTGACCTCTATACAGAGAGAGATGGAGAGGGTGTGTGTGCGTGCGTGTGCGTGTGTGTGTGTGTGTGTGTGTGTGTGTGTGTGTGTGTGTGTGTGTGTGTGTGTGTGTGTGTGTGTGTGTGTGTGTGTGTGTGTGTGTGTGTGTGTGTGTGTGTGCATGTGTGTCTTTTCATGTTTGTGTTATATGGCAAAGCAGGGAGTTCCTTCAGTCGCAAATTAGGGTCCAGTTGTGCTGATCCAAGATCTGTATCTAGGGGAACTTCACTGCAGAGCTATAATGGAGATGTACCCCGTGTGATGAGGATTTTCCAGGGATATATATTGGGGCGGCAGGGTAGCCTAGTGGTTAGAGCGTTGGATCGGTAACCGAAAGGTTGCAAGCAAATCCCTGAGCTGACAAGGTGCAAATTTGTCGTTCTTCCACTGAACGAGGCAGTTAACCCACTGTTCCTAGGCCGTCATTGTAAATAAGAATGTGTTCTTAACTGACTTGCCTAGTTAAATAAAGGTCAAATAAAAACATACTCGTGACTGGGGCTTTCGGCTCACCCATGCGTGTCTACTGTCTTCATACTGTTATATCAGGTAATGAAGCTACAGCAGTCAGTGGGGTGTGTGTGTGTGTGTGTATGTCGTGATTTATTACAGTGTGACCGAGGGACTGACTGCAGCTCTGCCTGTAGTCTATCGCATGCAGGGTCAGAACATTGTAAAGTGATCCACAGAGGAAAGAGATCATAATGTGCCTGGGTTTTCCGTTTACGTGCACCGTCGCTTGTCATACGCACGCAGGTGTGGACTCGAGTCACATGTGCGTGTGTGTTAAGGTTGGGCGATTGTGTACAAGCCTATATCGCCTGATTGTGCCCCCATAACGATCCTCGATAGTCAATCGCTATGGCGGGGGGGTCTTTCTCATGGCTACCCATGTATTTCCATGGAAATATTACATTTATTTGGAAAGCATTCATGATTTGCGTAAATGTAACATACTAACTATTACTCTTGTTAGAAATATGAAATGGTATTACATTTGGTGAAGAGCACATTAGGACTTGTTTAGGACTCAAAACTCAACGTTTAGGACTTGAGACTTGACTTGAGACTTGACGGTCTTGACTTGAGACTTGACTCGGGACTTGAGTGCTAAGACTTGAGACTTGACTTGTGACTTGTAAAACAATGACTTGGTCCCACCTCTGCATGCGCGAAACCTTAATACAATGAGTTGGTGTCTGAGGCTGTCCTAATATGGATACCGTATAGCTACAGATGCAGGATCTTCAGTGTATCACTCTATTATGGATGAGAATTTTTCTGCACAGCAGGAAATGCAAACGTATAGTGTATTCAAGGTTTTAAAAAGGCTTCTAAAGTCATTTCCACTTGGAACGTAATGTACTATTTAGCAAACCCCGACAAAAAAAATTGCCATTAATTATAATCCACATGATCATTCACATTTCCCGTAGCTGCAGAGTTATTTTCCCACTGTAGCAAACTGGCTCAAATTAAAATTCTTCATCTGTAGGGTTTGTTACAATGAAACACCATAGCATCTTTTTTACATTATCACGGTTCCGACTGCATTTGGATTAAACAACAGTGAAATCGAACTAAGTCTTACCGTGTGAATACACCCTGTATAGCTCAGAGAGACTGACAGACGAAATGATACCTCACGCCCTGTGGCTGAATTGGTATTCATCACGTACAGGAATGGGTAACTGTGTGAATGCAGTGGCAGATGAAAAAGACGAGATTTGAGTTGTTAGATTTGTATGTAGATGAATGCAGTAAAAAAAGAGAGACCACTAACATGCCTGGCGCGTTTCCCGTGGAACCAGTTGAGGTGTGTTTGTGTGTGTTGTGTTTTCTGTGTGTGGGCGTGTTCGTGTGAACGGACCAATTCCAACACGCACACTCCCTCTTCGGCGTCCTGATTGAGTCACCATACGTGTGACAGAAGCTCGGAGTTATTTCCTGTGTCCAAAGCCACCGAAGCGAATGCCTTTCTCAAATCCCCCCCGATTTGATTAGCCTCTTCAACGCTTGTCTTTGAGTGGCGTGCATATTGCTGGCTATAAAAATGAATATACTTAGCGTGTGAGGGAAATCAGCTTACCACGTCAGAAAATGAAAAGAAGCCCTACCTCAAATAACACAGAAGTGTTTTTTAAAATGTATTGGCTTATCTAAATACGTTCTATGTGCCACACAAATATAAAGCGGGAAAACATGGAGCATCGTGGACACTTTGGCTATGTACAACCGGTGATGGGTTAGAGCAATGTAGACCATCTGGAATGCTGAACTCTTGTGAAGCAGAGACCCTTCTGTGACACGCAGACACCTTCACCTGTTAGAGGGGAACATGGCGATACAATTACAGGAGGGACTGTGGCATAAAGTTAAAGCAATTGAGGCAACTATTCCAGGGAAACGCTCAAGCGTTCACTGCCAGTCCCCATAGGCTCATTTAAATGATACCTGACAGAGTGACACTGTGCCATATATCTGTCTCTGTCTCTCCTCTGTCTGGGATCTAAAAATGACATCCCTCCTTAGCTGCCAGATTCCTAGAACAATACTCTCTCCATCATCTGTTATTGTGTGCATGTGTGTGTGTGTGTGTGTGTGTGTGTGTGTGTGTGTGTGTGTGTGTGTGTGTGTGTGTGTGTGTGTGTGTGTGTGTGTGTGTGTGTGTGTGTGTGTGTGTGTGTGTGTGTGTGTGTGTGTGTGTGTGTGTGCGTGTGCGTGTGATGTCTTATTCATGGCACTTATTGGGAGCTGCTGAAAATGCAACCATCAAAATTGTCAAAAGAGGATACTGTGTTTGATAATATCACATTTCAGGATTGACTGACTCCAACTACCTCTCTCTCTCTCTCTCTCTCTCTCTCTCTATTTCTCTCCACTCACAGACACCCATACTCACACACACACCACCACCACCATGACAAACCCTGGAAGTGAAACAAAATTAATGTATTTATCTGCGCTCGGGAGTGAGGGAATGAAGTAATGCAATGTCTGAGCCATGGGCACACGACGAGATGACCAGCCACTGCAATACCAGTTATGACGGTTTATAATCAGTATTATGCAGCCTTCAACCCCTACATACCATGGAAACAAACACACACACACACAAACACTGCATTATTCTACCTGACCTGATGGTGGTCTAGCACCATCTACAGGGCAGGAACTGTTTGGCTTTGTGGGCACATCACAGCAGCAACAGATGCATATGGAGGAGGTGTCTTGTCTCCATAGCACTTTGACAGTCGGCTAATAAGCTTGCACAAAATGAGAGAAAGAGAGAGAGGGAGGGGGAAGAGTGAGAGAGAGGATAGAGAGAGAGATATAGAGAGAAAGAGAGAAAGAGAGAGAGAGGGAGGGGGAAGAGTGAGAGAGAGGAGAGAAAGAGAGAGAGAGAGAGAGAGAGAGAGGAAGAGAAGAGAAGAGAAGAGAAGAGAAGAGAAGAGAAGAGAAGAGAAGAGAAGAGAAGAGAAGAGAAGAGAAGAGAAGAGAAGAGAAGAGAAGAGAAGAGAAGAGAAGAGAAGAGGGAGAGATATAACTCCAATCTAAAGCCAATCTGGAACGAAGGAGCCTCCTTAGTGCTGCGGTAACAGTACCTGTCACCTCCAAATCCATTATCTGTACCCCCTATTCCCCCATCCACTCACCCCCGCTTGAGCAATGAAGTTTCAACACATGCAGCTGTAATAGTGCTGTACTGCTGGTGTGGCTCTGCTACATTACCTGGCTCGATTCCAACATGTGAAGAAAGAGCAACCAGGTTTTACTGTACTGCACTAATGACATTATATGAGACATAAGCCCAGTAAAAAAAGAAAAAGGGAGTGGAGCGATGGAGGGATGGAGGAAAAACAGTGTTCTGGGAGTTTCAGAGAGAGAGAGGTTAGAGAGAGAGAGAGTTTAGAGAGAGAGAGAGAGGTTAGGGAGAGAGAGTTTAGAGAAAGAGAGAGAGGTTAGAGAGAGGTTAGAGAGAGAGAGAGGTTAGAGAGAGAGAGAGAGGTTAGAGAGAGAGAGAGGTTAGAGAGAGAGAGAGGTTAGAGAGAGAGAGGTTAGAGAGAGAGAGTTTAGAGAGAGAGAGAGACAGAGGTTAGAGAGAGAGAGAGGTTAGAGAGAGAGAGAGAGTTTAGAGAAAGAGAGAGAGGTTAGAGAGAGGTTAGAGAGAGAGAGAGGTTAGAGAGCGAGAGAGGTTAGAGAGAGAGAGAGGTTAGAGAGAGAGAGAGGTTAGAGAGACAGAGAGAGCGAGAGCGAGAGAGAAGAAAGAGCGAGACAGAGAGATCACATGCAGCGATAGACCAACATATTCCATTAAAATTCCCTGGCATTTTGATGAGGCAGAGGCCTACGCAACCGACTACTGCCCTTTTCGAGGAAGGAAGGAAGTAAGTAAGGAAGTAAGTAAGGAAGGAAGGAAGGAAGGAAGGAAGGAAGGAAGGAAGGAAGGAAGGAAGGAAGGAAGGAAGGAAGGAAGGAAGGAAGGAAGGAAGGAAGGAAGGAAGGAAGGAAGGAAGGAAGGAAGGAAGGAAGGAAGGAAGGAAGGAAGGAAGGAAGGAAGGAAGGAAGGAAGGAAGGAAGGAAGGAAGGGGGAGAAAAGAGTGAAGAAGAAAATGAATGCAAAGTCCTGATTGACAACTGGTGGTTATGAAGACTGAGAAGCAAAACAATGCAACAACTTCCCCTTATTGAAAAGCTTTCTAAGATTCTTATACGATACAAGCAAGTAAAAAGAAAAGGGACCCCTGATGAAATATTTCAGTGCCGAGGCTCTTTAGTCAGAACGTCGGTTCTTTCAGTCTTTCCCAGTCTATTGCATTACGCCAGACACAGACAGATGAACACAATGTCAAAGGATATATTTATAGCACTAAAGCGAGCCGTGCCCCCGCTGCACCCTGACATGGCACAACACTGAAGGATCGTGGGTTATATTCCCTCCTCTATCTATATTATCCCATCGTTTCCAAACTCATCTTTTGAGTAATTGATAAGGTAATCAACAAACACCACTCATCAACATTGTGATCAAAAGAATAATGTGGTATGTTTGTATAAAGACACACACACACACAAACACACACACACACACACTCCTGCTCCTCAACCTTCCTCAACTACCGTTCCATGTCAATAACCTCGTAATTAGTGCGCAATGATAACACATGGGAGTTATTATGAAGGCCGTGCAGCTTTTGTATTGTAAAAGGGTGTATCTCTTCAGTTGCGTTTATGTGCTTGTCTCCTCCATACAAAGCTATGTTCTTTCTGCAGGTCATAGACACATATTTTTAGTGCTATCCACAGCAAATGATGCTGTTTGCTGAGGAGGCTTGAAACTTGAAAAGCACAGCAACCATTTAACTAGGTGAGTAAGACGTGCTTGTGTAAACACACTGATGACAGTGACGGACCAACACGCGCGTGCGCACGCGCGCGGACACACACACAAACACTTCTGCGAGCAGGCCTTTCTAATCGACCTGGCCGGGGTATCCTGGAAGGATATTGATCTCATCCCGTCAGTAGAGGATGCCTGGATATTTTTTTTAAATGCCTTCCTAACCATCTTAAATAAACATGCCCCATTCAAGAAATTTAGAACCAGGAACAGATATAGCCCTTGGTTCTCCCCAGACCTGACTGCCCTTAACCAACACAAAAACATCCTATGGCGTTCTGCATTAGCATCGAACAGCCCCCGTGATATGCAGCTGTTCAGGGAAGCTAGAAACCATTATACACAGGCAGTTAGAAAAGCCAAGGCTAGCTTTTTCAAGCAGAAATTTGCTTCCTGCAACACTAACTCAAAAAGGTTCTGGGACACTGTAAAGTCCATGGAGAATAAGAACACCTCCTCCCAGCTGCCCACTGCACTGAAGATAGGAAACACTGTCACCACTGATAAATCCACCATAATTGAGAATTTCAATAAGCATTTTTCTACGGCTGGCCATGCTTTCCACCTGGCTACTCCTACCCCGGACAACAGCACTGCACCCCCAACAGCAACTCGCCCAAGCCTTCCCCATTTCTCCTTCTCCCAAATCCATTCAGCTGATGTTCTGAAAGAGCTGCAAAATCTGGACCCCTACAAATCAGCCGGGCTAGACAATCTGGACCCTTTCTTTCTAAAATTATCTGCCGAAATTGTTGCCACCCCTATTACTAGCCTGTTCAACCTCTCTTTCGTGTCGTCTGAGATTCCCAAAGATTGGAAAGCAGCTGCGGTCATCCCCCTCTTCAAAGGGGGGGATACTTTTGACCCAAACTGCTACAGACCTATATCTATCCTACCGTGCCTTTCTAAGGTCTTCGAAAGCCAAGTCAACAAACAGATTACCGACCATTTCGAATCTCACCATACCTTCTCTGCTATGCAATCTGGTTTCAGAGCTGGTCATGGGTGCACCTCAGCCACGCTCAAGGTCCTAAACGATATCTTAACCGCCATCGATAAGAAACATTACTGTGCAGCCGTATTCATTGATCTGGCCAAGGCTTTCGACTCTGTCAATCACCACATCCTCATCGGCAGACTCGACAGCCTTGGTTTCTCAAATGATTGCCTCGCCTGGTTCACCAACTACTTCTCTGATAGAGTTCAGTGTGTCAAATCGGAGGGTCTGCTGTCCGGACCTCTGGCAGTCTCTATGTGGGTGCCACAGGGTTCAATTCTTGGACCGACTCTCTTCTGTGTATACATCCATGAGGTCGCTCTTGCTGCTGGTGAGTCTCTGATCCACCTCTACGCAGACGACACCATTCTGTATACTTCCGGCCCTTCTTTGGACACTGTGTTAACAACCCTCCAGGCAAGCTTCAATGCCATACAACTCTCCTTCCGTGGCCTCCAATTGCTCTTAAATACAAGTAAAACTAAATGCATGCTCTTCAACCGATCGCTACCTGCACCAACCCGCCTGTCCAACATCACTACTCTGGACGGCTCTGACTTAGAATACGTGGACAACTACAAATACTTAGGTGTTTGGTTAGACTGTAAACTCTCCTTTCAGACCCATATCAAACATCTCCAATCCAAAGTTAAATCTAGAATTGGCTTCCTATTTCGCAACAAAGCATCCTTCACTCATGCTGCCAAACATACCCTTGTAAAACTGACCATCCTACCAATCCTCGACTTTGGCGATGTCATTTACAAAATAGCCTCCAATACCCTACTCAACAAATTGGATGCAGTCTATCACAGTGCAATCCATTTTGTTACCAAAGCCCCATATACTACCCACCATTGCGACCTGTACGCTCTCGTTGGCTGGCCCTCGCTTCATACTCGTCGCCTAACCCACTGGCTCCATGTCATCTACAAGACCCTGCTAGGCAAAGTCCCCCCTTATCTCAGCTCGCTGGTCACCATAGCATCTACCACCTGTGGCACACGCTCCAGCAGGTATATCTCTCTAGTCACCCCCAGAACCAATTATTTCTTTGGCCGCCTCTCCTTCCAGTTCTCTGCTGCCAATGACTGGAACGAACTACAAAAATCTCTGAAACTGGAAACACTTATTTCCCTCCCTAGCTTTAAGCACCAACTGTCAGAGCAGCTCACAGATTACTGCACCTGTACATAGCCCACCTATAATTTAGCCCAAACAACTACCTCTTTCCCAACTGTATTTAATTTTTATTTATTTATTTATTTTGCTCCTTTGCACCCCATTATTTTTATTTCTATTTTGCACATTCTTCCATTGCAAAACTACCATTCCAGTGTTTTACTTGCTATATTGTATTTACTTTGCCACCATGGCCTTTTTTTGCCTTTACCTCCCTTCCCACCTCATTTGCTCACATTGTACATAGACTTGTTTATACTGTATTATTGACTGTATGTCTGTTTTACTCCATGTGTAACTCTGTGTCGTTGTATCTGTCGAACTGCTTTGCTTTATCTTGGCCAGGTCGCAATTGTAAATGAGAACTTGTTCTCAACTAGCCTACCTGGTTAAATAAAGGTAAAATAAAATAAAATAAATAAAACACACACAAACGTCAAGGGCCTGTCATACACACACACACACACACACACGCATACACACACACGCTAATGGACAGACACACACTGCTGCTTCTCTAATGACAGTCGAGACAATGAGAGAGGCAATCGCGTTGTAGAGAGAAATGGTCAAAGCACTGTGAAGATACTTACTTCCAATGTACTGTAGCTGAAGCATCCACTGTACTGTAGCTGAAGCATCCACTGTACTGTAGCTGAAGCATCCACTGTACTGTAGCTGAAGCATCCACTGTACTGTAGCTGAGGCATCCACTGTACTGTAGCTGAAGCATCCACTGTACTGTAGCTGAGGCATCCACTGTACTGTAGCTGAAGCATCCACTGTACTGTAGCTGAAGCATCCACTGTACTGTAGCTGAAGCATCCACTGTACTGTAGCTGAAGCATCAACGGTACTGTAGCTGAAGCATCCACTGTACTGTAGCTGAAGCATCCACTGTACTGTAGTTGAAGCATCCACTGTACTGTAGCTGAAGCATCCACTGCTGAAGGCGAAGTCTTCAGGAGCCGTCCAGAATGGACTGCAATCTCTATATAACCACTCTAGGATTGAATTATTTGATAAACATAATGTTCAGAATAGCTACGGTAAAGAGACGTCAAGGTATGGTTGGAGAGATCCAAGAACATAGCGACCGCAATCTGTCACCGATTTGGGTTATTTCAGACGGCTCTTTGACAACAAGATGAGGCAGCGAATCTCATTCTGCTCCGATATTTTTTTTTACCTGTTATTTGCTCAAGGGGCTAGATTGGGAAATAAGAGTCTATTGTGAACCTATCCTTTTACACACAAACAACAGTCCATGCTACTTTGCTGCTTACTTACACAAGCTCTCACACACACCCTCTCATCCTTTCTTCTCTAAAGTAATTCCAGACTATGGGGCTTTGCAGACAAATATTGCAGTAGCAAATCTTCTGGCCCTATCCATGTTCGAGCTGTGTCAAGGAAATGACTTGTCTGTGTTTTCCAATCTCACCTAGACACAGAAGCGGACACACACACACACACACACACACACACACACACACACACACACACACACACACACACACACACACACACACACACACACACACACACACACACACACACACACACACAATCATAAAGCACACCGAACACTGGATGATTAAATTACTGAGGCATGACTGAAATGGGAGGTTGCTTTGCTCTGTCTATTTGAGTACACCCTACATCAAACACTACACCGCAGAACAGTAGATGGAACCTGACAAATGTTTGAATATAGGCGTGAGAGAGAAAAATCTGCACTTGATCTCTCCAACGTGGACATGGGGATTGACGCAATAGGTTGCAAGTTGACGGCAAGGCAATGCAGTACAGTACATTGCGTACCAGTTTTGCTTTGTGAAACATTTCTACTTCAGAAAAGGGGGTTCAATATGAACGGGGCAGTAACATGAAGTAAAATATTGCGAGATTTATCTAAGCAAGTGGATCGACTATTCTTGTAAGACACAAACACTTTCCTTTCACCTTATGTAACAGATAGAGAACCAAAGCACATCTAAAGAAGCCTGCAGACATGAATCTGGCCTTTCTTCCTCTCTCTGGTACTGTAGCTACTGTAGATGTCATGCCAAAACGCAAGACCCCTAAGAGTCTACTTTGCTTCTGCAATCTTCATAAATGATTATTATCGCCCATAACATCAGTAGCCTCGCACAAACATAAAAGCGCTGGTGAGCGCTGGAAAACAGAGATGAACCTGTGTCCTTCTGAAGGGCGTCAAATAGAGAACACATTCTCCTGGGTTGCCATTGATTTCTTAGTGACCCGGTGCTCCGGAGTAGTTTACAACCTATCCCTGGTGGGAACGCTCGGGGTTGGGGATAGCCAATGGGATAAAACAGATTCATTTGGAGTGAAGAGGAAGTGTGCTTACCTGTAATAAAAGCCTCTCTTTTTCCACCGTGCACACACACACACACACACACGCACACACACACACATTAACACACACACAAACAAACAAACACTCAGCATCGCTCCTGGGTTCCTCGCTTCTCTGTATAGAGTGAATCCTCTGGATCAACACCTAGTTGTCTGAGGTCGTTCCCAGAAGAAAGTCATTTAAAAGTGTTAATGTTTCCGCCGGAAAGGAATTCAACCTCCCAGGAACTCGTCAACAACATCCGATAACCCCTCAACAACCTCCCCATAACGCTTCAACAACCTCCCATAACCCCTCAACAACCTCCCCATAACCCCTCAGCAGCTGGGCCTGAACATAAAAACGTTCATGTCCCTGAGAGAGAGGACTGTAAAAGTAAATGTACTGGAACAAGAGATTCATGTTTTTTAAGATCGCACACCCACACAGATTTACAGACAACACACAAACAGAAGTATAGACCGCAACACACACACGTACACGTACACATGCACACACACACACACACACACACACACACACACACACACACACACACACACACACACACACACACACACACACACACACACACACACACACACACACACACACACACATACACACACACACACACACACACAAGCTCTCTCTCCTTGTGGTAAACATCTTACTTGTCACATAACCCACATAATAGCATACAGTGCATTCAGAAAGCATTCAGACCCCTTGGCCTTTTGGTAATTTTGTTACATTACAGCCTTTTTCCTCATCAATCTACATACAGTACTCCATAATGACAAAGCAAAAACAGGTTTTTATAGTTTTTTTTGCAAATTGGACATGATTTGTAAAGGCACATACCTGTCTATATAAGGTCCGACAGTTGACAGTGCTCTGATCCACCTCTACGCAGACAACCCCATTCTGTATACATCTGGCCCTACATCTGACACCGTGCTAACAAACCTCCAGGCGAGCTTCAACGCCATGCCACACTCCTTCCGTGGGCCTCCAACTGCTTTTAAATGTTAGTAAAACTAAGTCCATGCTCTTCAACTGATCGCTGCCCGCACCCGCCTAGCATCACTACTCTGGACGGCTCTGACTTAGAATATGTGGACAACTACAAATACCTAGGTGTCTGGTTAGACTGTAAACTCCCCTTCCAGACTCACATTAAGCAACTCCAATCCAAAATTAAATCTAGAATCGTCTTCCTATTTCGCAACAAAGCCTCCTTCACTCATGATGCCAAACGTACACTCGTAAAACGGACTATCATACCGATCCTTGACTTCAGCAATGTCATTTACAAAATAGCCCCCAACACTCTACTCAGCGAACTGGATGCAGTCTATCACAGTGCCATCCGTTTTGTCACCAAAGCCTCATATAGTACCCACCACTGCGACCCACTGTCTCCAGGCTATCTATAAGTCTTTGCTAGGTAAAACCCACCTTATCTCAGCTCACTGGTCACCATAGCAACACCCACCCATATTGCACTGGTCAACCCCAAAGCCAACACTTCCTTTGGTCGCCCTTCCTTCCAGTTCTCTGCTGCCAATGACAGGAACGAATTGCAAAAATCTCTGAAGCTGGAGTGTTATATCTCTCTCTCTAACTTTAAGCATCAGCTGTCAGAACAGCTTACCGATCACTGTACCTGTACACAGCCAATCTGTAAATAGCACACCCAACTACCTCATCCCCATATTATTACTTACCCCCTTGCTCTTTTGCACCCCAGTATCTCTACATGCACATCATCATCTGCACATTTATCACTCCAGTATTTATGCTAAATTGTAATTATTATTCGCCTACCTCTCTACTCTTCTACATTTGCACACACTGGACAGAGATTTTTCTATTTTTATTTTATTTTGTGTTATTGACTGTACATCTGTTTATGTGTAACTGTGTGGTTGTTTTTGTCACACTGCTTTGCTTTATCTTGGCCAGGTCACAGTTGTAAATGAGAACTTGTTGTGAATGGTTAAGGTTAGGCATTAATTCAGAATGTTTAAGGTTAGGCATTAACTCTGAATGGTTAAGGTTAGGCATTAACTCTGAATGTTTAAGGTTAGGCATTAATTCTGAATGTTTAAGGTTAAGCATTAACTCTGAATGTTTAAGGTTAGGCATTAACTCTGAATGTTTAAGGTTAGGCATTAACTCCGAATGGTTAAGGTTAGGCATTAACTCTGAATGGTTAAGGTTAGGCATTAACTCCGAATGTTTAAGGTTAGGCATTAACTCTGAATGGTTAAGATAAGGGTTACGGTTTGGGATAGGCATAAAACAAAAATATAGAAACAACTTTATCTTCTCTAGGGTAGGGGGCATCATTCGGAATTTTGGATGAAAAGCATGCCCAAATTAAACGGCCTGCTACTCGGGCCCAGAAGATATGATATGCATATAACTCATAGATTTGGATAGAAAACACTCTACAGTTTCCAAAACTGTTAAAATAGTGTCTGTGAGTATAACAGAGCTGATTTGGCAGGCAAAAACCTGAGAAAAATCCATTCAGGAAGTTTTTTGGGGGGAGTTTTTGTAGTTTTCTATTCAATGCCATTACAGTATCAATTGACTTAGGACTCCATTTGCAGTTCCTATGCCTTCCACTAGATGTCAACAGTTTCAGGCTTGTACCACTATAAATGAGGGAGTAAGACCAGTCTGAATGAGTGGACCCTGAGGTGTCACAGAGCTTTTTCATGCGCAATCCCGAGAGAGTGCATTTTTTGTTTACCTTTTATATTGACAACAAAATATTATAGATCATTTAGGCTAAAAACAACCTGAGGATTGAATATAAACATCGTTTGATATGTTTCTATGAACTTTACGGATACAATTTTGATTTTTTTGTCTGCCTGTTTTGACTCCGTTTGAGCCTGTGGATTACTGAAGAAAACTCGCGAACAAAACTGAGGTTTTTGGATATAAAGAGACTTTATCGAACAAAAGGAAAATTTATTGAGTAAATGAATGTCTTCTGAGTGCATCCATATGAAGATAATCAAAGGCAAGGGATTCATTTTATCTCTATTTCTGAGTTTTGTGACGCTTCTGCTTGGCTGGTTACTGTTTGTAATAATTTGTCAACTGGGCTATGTTCTCAAATAATCTTAAGGTATGCTTTCGCCGTAAAGCATTTTACAAATCTGACACCGTGGTTGGATTCACAAGACTATCATCTTTAAACCTATGTAAAATATGTTTTGTTTTCAGAATTTTTATAATGAGTATTTCTGTATTTGAATTTGGTGCTCTGCAATCTCACTGGATGGGTTCCACATACCCTAGAGAGGTTAAATCACTATATTTGAACATGCAACCTTTGGAATCAGAGGCAAAGAGAATACACCCATCCCCCATCCTCAACACCCTAGCAAAACTGAGTACTGATTTGTATCACAGTGACCTTGGATTCTATGGTAACATTTTGTGAGCCGCAGAAGTGCTACTGAACACGTTTTGAAATGAAGCAAATGAATACAAATGGAAGTTGAGAGAGATATCTTTGGCCTTTTGACCTGCTTCTGGGATTATTCAGCTACTAAATCAACAACTTTAAAGCTCACTATCTGCTGTCTTATTAACACAATGGCTTGGATGATTCTCATTCAAACTCTTTTTTTGTGTGCTTTTTTTAAGGGCTTGTGTGCTTTTCGGACAACAAAAAAGCCTCTCACAAACTAGCCCTGAGCATAGCCTACAATACTTTTTTGGGCTCAGAGAATGATGACAGAATCAAAATGCAAACCAAGTGTCGAGTTGAGGGGTTTGAGTAAATAGGCCGTGTCCAGAGTCGACGAGGGAGAGAGGATGAGAAAATGTGTTTTGGTGGTAACGACGTCTAAGTGTTCTCTTTCTTCATCCCGGCAACAGCGATAATGGATGAAATTGTGGTTGCGCATCAAGACGCCCGAATCAATTCCCTTTAAGTCTCAAAATTACCATTCAGGATGGAAGTCTGCGAGTCTGCGAATCCACGAGTCGTGATATGTTCCCACTCCAACAAGATGAACGTATAGACAAACGCCAGCTCACCATATGCTAACCAATTGACTGAAAAGCCATAGACGTCTAATCTTGAACTTAATGCGTATCGGCGCCAGACATTTCCACTCCAATCCGAGCAGAGGGGAGAGAGACAAATTATGATAAATCATAGGTCATTACCCATACCGAGACAGTTATGCGCATGAGGGCCCAGCTATTAGCCAATGATTCACAGTGAGGGATTTCTCCAGGTATGATGTAATTATGTAGGCTACCTCAAACAGCCATGTGTGTGCTTGCTGGAACACACATACGGAAGGTATCGCTATGAACCTGTGTGGCTTGAAATCTCCTTCAGTCAGTGTGGGCCTAAGACTATCTAGCTACCTTGGACAAATGTCTAGGAACTATGGGTCTTTTCCTTCATTGTTCTGAGGAGGCGAGAAGATAGAAGATGAAAGGGATCGAGAACAGAGGAAGGGCATTGGCCTTGGCCTTCTGTGTGGAATGTGTTCTCTGAGTGGGATCAGATCAGATGACACTCAGTCAGCAGGGACCATCCAAATGGACAATCCAAGCAAGGCATCACCGACAATAACATCTCCTCAAAAGTTGGACTTATCAACATGAATTGGAATAGTCTTTGTCACGTTCGCAATAAGATCTCCCGTAATTGCTGTCTTTGTTTTTGTTTTCTGTCTTTCATCATGTTAAATACTTTTATTTTTGGATTATTTATGTCTTATTGGCATGCTGGTGGCATCCATCTGTCAATCACAAGTCACAACCACAGAGGGGCTAAATCCCAAATAAATCAGTGTCCTGTCGAGCTCAACAAATCATCCATCAACATCTGTCAGCATATTCATGTATTTTCCAATATGTAGAAAATATACCATGAATATTCAGCCCTTCATGGATACATTCTTTTAATTCTCCCTGTTTTTCCCGCCGGTCACCTCCACTTTGGGTCTTTTTCATAAACGATTTTCATTCGAATGCAGTGACAGGCATGAAAGTAATGCGGACGAGGATTGATTCTTTCAAGATAGCAGGATGTGCAAACACACAGGCACAGAAATACCCGCACACGCAAGCACGCACACGCACACACACACACACACACACACACACACACACACACACACACACACACACACACACACACACACACACACACACACACACACACACACACACACACACACACACACACACACACAACACACACACACACACACACACACACACACACACACACACACACACACACACCACACACACACAGGAACAAAAACAGACACACACACAGGAACAAAAACAGACACACACACACACCTGCAAGCCCACATACACACTATGACAAACTGGCTTACAGACACGCACATACACTGTGACACACACACCTGAAAGTACACACACCAAGTTTGATTCATTCAGTATGGCAGTAGGCTGCTAGCCCTGTCTTAAACTTCAATCAACACTTCCACTGAGCTTGGCTACGCCACCGTTCAGCCTTTTCAATTTCCATGCCTCTGCATTAATTCTGTTGTTTTGCGTGCTCCCGTAAGGTAAGTCTCTCTCTCTCTCTCTCATAGTGTGTGTGAATGGGTTTGTGTCTACATCTGTGTCTCTCTGTGTATGTGTGTGTGTGTGTGGTGTCAGAGAGTGTGTGTGTATGTCTGTGGGGGGATTGTGTGTGTGTGTGTGTGTGTGTGTGTGTGTGTGTGTGTGTGTGTGTGTGTGTGTGTGTGTGTGTGTGTGTGTGTGTGTGTGTGTGTGTGAATATGTGTTAGAGACAGACAGAGAGAGGGTGTGATGTGTTGTCTGCCTCCAAAATACTAATATTTCTCAAAATTGTCCCTAACCCTGGTGATCCCTCAGAACCAGGGAATAACAACCAGCTTCTCGACAACCAGTTTACTCTCTGTCTCTGTCTCTGTCTCTCTCTCTCTGTCTCTCTCTCTCTCTGTCTCTCTCTCTGTGTCTCTGTCTGTCTGTCTGTCTGTCTGTCTGTCTGTCTGTCTGTCTGTCTGTCTGTCTGTCTGTCTGTCTGTCTGTCTGTCTGTCTGTCTGTCTGTCTCTCTCTGTCTAGCTCTCTCTCGCACTCTCTCCCCATTCTCACTCTCTCTCTATCTCTATGTTTCTCTGTCTCTCACTCTCTCTCTCACTCTGCTCACTATTTAATTTCATTCTCCTTTAAAAAAAACATCTATTTAAATTGCTTTATTGGCATAACGTAACAATGTACACATTTTGCCAAAATGAACTGATTAATTTACAATATTAACATAATTAAAATAACAATCATCATCATCAATCATCAAGATTGTCAGCGGAACAATTCGTAAAAATAATAATCAAGGGTAAAAATAACCATACAATGGACAATAACAATGTCTGTCAGACACTGTCACTCATCTTATGTCAGGAAGCAATGTAGTACTCTGCCAACCCACAGCTCTCTGCATCCTCCCTCAACAGGACGGGTAGCCTATTCTCATCATAGAGGTCTTTTAAACCTTGACTAGGGTTTTTAATTTGGGTCAATGGCAATTTTGACATTTTGTCAGGAAGTGTAGCTCTGTCTTGGGTTCTGCCAGGGTGCAGTGGTTACACAGCCTTTCCTCTACAGGGAGCCACGTTTTCCTGTGTCTACCCTTTTCAATGGCAAGGCTGTGCTCACTGAGCCTGTACTTTGTTAAGATATTTCTAAGGTTTTGGTCAGTATCCATGGTCAAATAGTTTGCTGTGGTGTACTGTCGATTTAGACCTAGATTGCACTGCATTTTGCTTTGTGCTTATGTTTGTGTTTTCCAATAGGTAATGTAGTTTTTTTTTTTGACTGCGTTGTAATTTGGTTGATTGGATGTTCTGGTCCTGAGGCTTCAGTGTGAACTCAGCCCCAGGAACTGCTGGATGAAATTATTATTTTTCTTTGCTCAGCTCTTGGCATTGCAGGGCTTGGTTATGATATTTGAGTGAGTTGATGTTTCCAAAACTCAATGGCTCTTTTTTGAGTTTTTATTTTTCTCTCTCTCCCCACTCTCTCTCGCTCTCCCCTCTGTCTAGATGTATCTCTCCCCACTCTCTCTCTCTCTGTCTAGATCTCTCTCTCCCCACTCTCTCTCGCTCTCCCTCTGTCTAGATGTATCTCTCCCCACTCTCTCTCTCTCTGTCTAGATCTCTCTCTCCCCAAACTCTCTCCCCACTCTCTCTCTCTCTCTGTCTAGATCTCTCTCTCCCCACACTCTCTCCACACTCTCTCTCTCTCTGTCCAGATCTCTCTCTCCCCACACTCTCTCTCTCGATCTCTCTCTGTCTAGATCTCTCTCTCCCCACACTCTCTCTCTCTCTCTCTGTCTAATCTCACTCTCCTCCCACACTCTCTCTCTCTCTCTCTCTGTCTAGATTCTCCTCCTCATCTCCACACTCTCTCTCTCTCTCC